>NW_005874377.1:0-16193 GCF_000147115.1 Myotis lucifugus | reverse complement strand
TCCAAATAGAAGATGAAGAGCACCGAAAACTAAGGTGGCTGTGTGGGAACTGAAAAGGAAGCTGGTTTCAGAAGATACTTTGGAAGTAACACCGATGGGATTGGTGATTGGTTTTCTGTTGGGGTGAGTTAAAAGCAGGGATGACTGGTGACTACATAGGCAGTGTAGGAGTGACACCTTACTCTGTGTTGGGAAGAGCCGGGGGTGGGTGACTGAGAGGAGAAACACAGTGATTGGTGCTTCGGACATGGAAGTTGAATCTGGGTTGGGACATCCAGGTACAATGTTTAGCAGGATGCTAAGATATGGGATGTAGAAATATTTGGTAATAGCAGAGACTGGTAGCAGCTGATGCCATCAAAGAAGATGAAAAACCCCAGGGAAAGTCTAAAGACCTAGAAGAGGACGAAGAATGTCTGTCTGATTAACACTAACCAATGAGGGTGGTCTGAGAGGAGGGCATTAAGAAAATGGACTCTTTCTAATCCAGAGAATAATTCTGTGGCTCAGTATGCTTCATCCATGGTCTTACAAGGGAGATGGCCAAGCCGAGGGCTATAAGCCTCTCCCTCATATTACAAAATGGCTGGTTTTTAGTTAAGTGTAATTTCAGTGTATACTCCACAAGTGATATTCATTATAAATGTCCACTATAGACGTCTATCTGAAATTCCAGGGAAGAAAATCTCTAAATCCACTGATTTTTAAAAATTTATTTTTGTAAGAAAATTATCAATATGATAATCTCATACCAAAAAGGTGTGGTCAAAAGTTGCAGCCTTCTAATATCATGGTTCACTATTATTTCTCAAAATGTGATCTGAGTCTTTAACTGACATTTAAAAAAACACAAGCTCAGTATTTCCTTGCATAAGTGACAACAGATTTAAATTTAGTTTTTTCTGTCTTGCCTTGTTCCAAAGAATGCTATAAAAACCAAGAGTAGCCCTGACTGGTTTGGCTCAGTGGATAGAGTGTCAGCCTGCGGACTGAAGGGTCCCAGGTTCGATTCTGGTCAAGGGCATGTACCTTGGTTGCGGGCACATCCCCAGTGGGGGGTGTACAGGAGGCAGCTGATCGATGTTTCTCTCTCATCGATGTTTCTAACTATCTCTCTCCCTTCCTCTCTGAAAAAAATCAATAAAATATATTTAAACAAACAAACAAAAACAAACAAACAAAAAAACAACCAAGAATAAATGTCCATAACTATGGAGACATGTGTATCAGCCATTAAATCAATGTTGCCCACATGCCTAAAGGAATTTGAGCAGTGAAATCTTCTTTATTCATGTTTTACAGCTTGGTGAGTGAGTATCATGTGCCAGGTACTATGTTAAATGTTGGGGACAAATGGTAAGCCTCTTGGAGGCAAAGGAAGACAAGACATTCAGGCCCATGGACTGACTCCGTGACCCTCTTAGGGAACTAGGAAGAGTTCTTAGGTTTAGGAGGCAGATGGAGCAGCAGAGGAGGCTGAAGAGGAAGGCCAGAGCCAGATCTTAAGGGCTAACATGCTTCTCTACCTGGGAGGCCAGCCGTTCTTTACAGCAGAGGCACTGCCCTTGGAGGGCATTTTGAACATTTGTGGGGCATTTTTTATTGCTCTAGTGATAGGATGTGGGCTTTACTGGAATTTTCGTAGTTGGGGCCACAGATACTAGACTCTAATGTGCAATGTGAGAGCAGTTCCACATAATTAAGAATATATTGTTTTAAAGTAAGTATTTACTTTTCTACCTACCCCACTAGATCATGTATCCATGAGAGAAGAAATTTTATCTCTTTCCCCATAATTCACTCTGACTGTCACCTTTGAGGGAAGTTGGTAGGAAAAGTTTAAACTTTTGAGTCAGCTGTTTAATTAATTTTCCAATCCCAACGCCACAAATTATAATTTCTAGGCCATTTGTATGTGTTGCTTAACTTTTCTGAAGTTTTTCCTCTGGGAAATGAATCTAATGTACATATACCTCAGGGCTAGGTGAGGATTAAATATTTATAAGGCACTGAGCAAGCATCTGGAACTTAGAAAGTGCTAGAATAAATATTGGTTCATAGCGGGAGGTGTGGAGGTTGGGAAGCTTGCACTAAACCCTGCAGGGCCATTATGAGTCTTGGTTAAACTTAGTTCAACATTGCCTTTGAATTGATAACCTGTTTTATAAATTTATTTGCCTAGGGTGACAGACACTTTGTTCTTAAGTGTGAAGTGGGTTTGCCTAGTGTAGGAGCATTTTTCAGGCAATTTCTTGCTCAGAGAGAAAGAATGATGCCTCCAGGGACAAGGAATAGAGAAGTAAAAGATTTGACATCTTCAATTTGGTAGTTAATCTTGGATAATCTGTGATATTTATTATAGCATAGCTTTTCTTTCAGCAGATTTATGTTTTTATTATCTAAATTGGATTATAAACTATCAATGAATTAAGGCTCTGTCTTTTTGTGTGGGGGGTGAATTTTCTTATTTTTTAATTACAGTATACATTTAATATTATTCTGTATTAGTTTCAGATGTACAGCAAAGTGACGAGACAAGCATGTACTTTACAGAGTAGTTCCCCTGATGCATTAAATGTCTTCTTTGCAAAATTTATTACATAATAGATATCCAGTAAGAATTTATTGATTGATTTCTTTTATTGGTGTGAGGTGGTGAATGTTAAAAGAATATAAAATGCATAATCCCTTATTCAAAATCCTTGGAGTAGAAGATATGTTTTAAAATTTAGATTAAAAAAACTTAGATATCTATCATATTATATCTGTAGTAGAGGCCCGGTGCACAAATTAGTGCACCAGTGGGGATCTCAGCCTGGCCTGCGGGATTGGGCCCAAACCGGCTTTCTGACATCCCCCAAGAGGTCCCGGATTGCGAGAGGGCACAGGCCAGGCTGAGGGACCCCACCGGTGCATGATTGGGGCCAGAGAGGGACTCAGGAGGTTGGCCAGCTGGGGAGGGACCACAGGAGGGCTCCAGGGTGTGTCCGGCTTATCTTGCTCAGTCCCAATTGGCTGGACCCCAGCAGCAAGCTAACCTATCAGTCAGAGCATCTGCCCCTGGGTGGTCAGTTACGTCATAGCGACTGGTCAACCGGTTGACTGTCTGCCCCCCGGTGGTCAGTGCATGTCATAGCAAGCGGTTGAGCGGCCTTAGCATATCATTAGCATATTACGCTTTGATTGGTTGAACGTATGACTGGCCGACTGGACACTTAGCATATTAGGCTTTTATTATAAAGGATATTACCATATGCTATATTACACATAACCAGAAGGAACTTGGAAGTAACCCCAAATCAACATTTTAATGTATCTGCAGGACAGCTATGACTATTCATACTAAGCAAGTTATGGTGATTGCAGGTATAATGACCATGAAGCATGGTTCCAAATAAACAAAATTTCTTTTTCTTTGCTTATGAGAGCTTCTCTCACCCACCAAGGAAGTTTGATAGATATGGTCCAGAAAGCCTTTAGTTTTATAAATTCCTTAACCCAGTGGTCGGCAAACTGCGACTTGCGAGCCGCATGCGGCTCTTTGGCCTCTTGAGTGTGGCTCTTCCACAAAATACCACGTGCGGGCGTGCATGTACAGTGCGACTGAAACTTCGTGGCCCATGTGCACAAGTCGGTTTTCGGGCCTGGGCGAGTCTATTTTGAAGAAGTGGCGTTAGAAGAAGTGGGGGGTGTCGGTCAGTCGGGCGATGGGAGACGTGGCACAGGCTGGCCGCGGGATATGCAGTGTGGGGGAGGTACATTGTTTTGAGGTACATTCCCTGAGGTGGACCCCTTCCAACTCACCCATCCACACTCGTTTATCTGAAACAAGTATACAAGACGAGTGTGGATGGGAGAGTTGGAAGGGATTGACCTCAGCGAACGTAACTCAATCAGATTGAGGACGTTTTTAGCAAAGGCCAGCTTAGGAGTACCCTAATTAAGTTAATAACAATGTACCTATCTATGTAGTTTAAGTTTAAAAAATTTGGCTCTCAAAAGAAATTTCAATCGTTGTACTGTTGATATTTGGCTCTGTTGACTAATGAGTTTGCCGACCACTGCCTTAACCTATTGAGTTATACTGATTCAGAAGGAAGAATAAGTATGCCCTAGAGATTGCTCATTTATTTTACTCTTTTTTTTAAAAAATATATTTTATTGATTTTTTACAGTTAGGAAGGGAGAGGGATAGAGAGTTAGAAACATCGGTCAGCTGCCTCCTGCACACCCCGAACTGGGGATGTGCCCGCAACTAAGGTACATGCCCTTGACCGGAATTGAACCTAGGACCCTTCAGTCCGCAGGCCGACGCTCTATCCACTGAGCCAAACCGGTTAGGGCCATTTATTTTACTCTTAATACATTTGAGTAACCTGATCATCCACTTAGCCTTGAAAGAAAATACACTGCATTGGGCTTTGCCTTGTTTTTTTCTGATATTTATACAGCTTTTAACAGAATACCAAGTCCTGGGAGCAACTTTTTGAGACAACCACCTTGTCCTAATTTACTAGGAGAGCTGTCATAACCGAATACCACAAATGGGGGTCTTGAACAACAGAAACCTATGTTCTCACAGCTCTGGAGGCTGGAAATGTGTCAGCAGGGATGGTTCCCTCTGAGGCTGTGAGGGAAAACATGCTCTATGCCTCCCCTAGCTTCTTGTGGTTTGACTTGTAGGTGCCCCTCCCCATCACTCAGTTCATGTTTACAAGGCATTCTTTCTATGTGTGTATCTGTATCCAAATTTCTTCTTTCTACAAAGATGCCATTTGTATGGATTAGGGACCCACCCTCCTCCATTATGACCTTATCTTAATTACATCCTTCACAACCCAATTTCCAAATAAGGTCACGTTCTGAAGTGTTAGGGGTTAAGACTTCAGCATATGAATCTTAGGTTGTGTGACACAATTCAAACCATAGCACTCAGGCAGGCAAACAGTAGATGTTAATGATGATCTGGACTTCAAAACAGAAAGAAGGGTTTGCATGGACAGGGAGGTCCTAAGATGATGTGTCTAGCCTGGGTGCTATGTCCTGGAACAATGATTCTAGAGCCAATAAGAAATTGGATTTTCTGATTCATTGAGATGGAGAAAGAGCACAGTTATTCATTAAACTAAAGAATGAGTTTAAAGGAAGGCAATAAAGGAAAGGGAATTGGATTGTACAAGTCAAAGTTTGTGCCTTTTATTTTAAATTATATATAGTCTATGAGGATTTTCTGGCATGTTTAGATTAATATTTGCTCAAGTTTGTATATATTGCATCTTTCTTTCAAAATTTTTCTTTTATATGGTTTACGGAGTTTGTTTTGACTATTGATGTTTTCTCAGGAGACACATATTTTAATGTTTTTATTTTGTATCTTATTTTTTTTTACTTTTCTTTGAAACAAATTTCTTTCTCTCATTATCAGCTGAAACAGCAATGTCAGAGATTGCTATTTTAGGGCAGGGAGTTATTCAGATTTAAATAATTAGTGTGATGGTATCAGAGGAATTAAGTTGGACCCCACAGCAATGTACGTATAGGAAAAACCTGCTTTTCCTCCACAGTAAAGAAAAGCCCAAGGAACATTGTAAATGTGCCTGAGTGAGGACAACCTCAGTGCTAGAGTCAGACTTAAGCTCTGGTTACTATGGGTTTCCAGTGGCCAATGCCATTATCCCTGGCCGTGTCTTCCCATTGGATTAGTTGCCGAATGCCATGGCCACCCCCTTCTCACACAGATGCACATCACTTTCCCTGGCCAACACCTCCCAGGTGCAGTGTAGCCCAGGCAGGAGGAGTGAGAACGCACAGCGGCAGTTCGAATCAGAAGACGTGCAGAGGAGTCCTATGTGACAGTAGGAAAGTCACTGAATAGCTAAGCTATACGTGGCTCAAGTCGAATATGGAGGTTACACTCTATCTCCCAGTGTTGTGAGCATAAAACATGGGAAACCATAATGGAGATACAGTGAAACAATGGCAGTTACCATGTACTAATCTACAGTACAGCAGGCACTCTGCTAATTGCTTTGCACATGTACACTATCTCATATTTTCACAGTGACGATGTAGTGTAGGTATTTATTGTTACTTCAATTTTTCAGAAGAGAAAAAAAAAAGACTGAATATTTTTTCTAAGGCCACAACAGTTTATAAGTGGCAGAGCCAGAATATGACATAAGAGGCTTAATTTCCACTTTTCTATATCATTAAACAGCTTGTACTAGGCTATTTTGAAAAAATAAAACAACCCCCAAAATTCTGATTACATGAATCTATAGTAGGTCATTTCATGGATTAGAAACTCTCATAATTCATGATAAACTGCTTTAAAAACCCCCACTTTATATCAGTTGCTTTTTTAAATAACCAAAATAATAATTCTAGTTTAAGAGTCTTGTTTCAAAGGATATTTCTAAATAAACAACAGAAAAAGCATGGATTGAACTTTCTTTTTTAATGCTGACAAAAGTACCTGGAAAGGTGAAGGTGTTTAAAACATTTCAGTCCTTATTCTGTCTTCAACAGGCTAGTGATATAAAAATGAATATCCCTAAATATCTCTCAAGAGAATAAATGATTATAATAAGAATCTTTCAACCTTGCATTATCATATGAATTATTCTTAAATAAAAAATTATAACTGGGCCAAATGTGTGTGTGTGTGTGTGTGTGTGTGTGAGAGAGAGAGAGAGAGGAGAGAGAGAGAGAGAGAGAGAGAGAGAGAGAGAGAGAGAGAAGTGAGATGGAGTATAAACTGGTTAATTTTGTTTACTAAAGAAGTGGCTTAAATGTGGGCCTATTAACCATCCAAATTATTTTTGGATGAGAATCATTCATAATTGTAGCTGTATTTTATTTCTAAAGTTCTCATTTAAATGTCTTATTTTCTTCTTATCTAGGTTACAAACTAGAAGAATATATAATACTTGTTTTGATAAGTGAGTTTTGCATTCTGAATATAGTTCTCTGATCCATATATGGAGTTACATGTGTTGGTTCTTAAAATGCTACAAAGCAGTGATTTTCAACTGGTATACTACAAGAATGTTTAAAGCATGCAATACCTGACTATTTAGTCAGGGGCACTGACCTCTTTTCCCTTAGATTGTCAAATAAAAAATTGACAACAATCAATGCAATAATAACCGTCTAGAGCAGCGGTTCTCAACCTGTGGGTCGCAACCCCTTTGGGGGTCGAACGACCCTTTCACAGGGGTCACCTAAGACCATTGGAAAACACATATATAATTACATATTGTTTTTGTGATTAATCACTATGCTTTAATTATGTTCAATTTGTAACTATGAAATTGGGGGTCACCACAACATGAGGAACTGTATTAAAGGGTCTCGGCATTAGGAAGGTTGAGAACCACTGGTCTAGAGGGTGAATGAATCAAAATTACACCTATCTTTTTTATCAGATAGGCCACAGAATTTTAGTAATGAATTTGTGTGCCATGAGATAAAAATGATTGAAAATTGCAGCTATATAGCAACAAATTTTTATTGGTTTTATACTAAAATGTAACACTAACCTGACACCTCCTGAAAAGATCGATCTAATAAGATGGTTTGGGGGCCCAATTAAAACTTTTTCCCGAAGTAAATAAGGTGATGTTGGTCATGGAGAGACTGAATTAGTAGGATAGGAAACATTTATTTTGAATAACTTATTGATGTGAAAATCATGTTTCCAGTCCAGTAAATCCATGCATTTTCATCTTGAAAAATCCTCACTAATGATGGTAGAAAAGAAATTAAGGCTTTCAAACTATCAATACAAATCTTGTGCTTTTCAACAATTGTCTGACAGTGAGATAAATTAAGTTTAATAATAAACTTTTTCAGAATAGTTTGCCTTTAATTGGATATCAAAAACAATACTTGCAAGTTGTTAATTCTGCCATTTGAGGGAGGACCAAGGAAAGCAAAATAGTAGTTTCACACAACAATGAGTAAAATTGTCAAGTAAAGCTTGATGACTAAAATCCCACACTTAAGCCTGAGCATCTATGCTAATTTTTCATATTTGTTGCATTATCATTCTCCTGCTCCTTGTGTTTATAGTTAATTCATATTTCTATAAAATAGTAACAACTCTGTGTTTCTTATATTAATAAAGCTAAAAAATATTTCTGACAATATGCATTCAATTTTCCTACTCATTATGGACAAATATTGATGTTTATTCATGGGTATAGTTAAACATAATCCTTAGTGTTTATAGTTCTATTATATTGATGTATCTTTCCTCATGTTCATAATTTTATTCTGAATATCTCTTTAAAGATCAGTTAGAGTTTAGAGAGAAGCTTTGGAAGAAGGAGTTAGAGGTTGGATAAGTGGAAAATCAGGTGTTTTGATTGGGGCAAAGATAAAAGGCATCTCTTTTTTCTTGTGAGTGGATTGGGGGTTGTAGAGCTGAAATCAGCACATCAACAGAGGCCCTTGATGGGAAGGGAGAAGACTGGTTACTTACTAATTTCTGAGTCATGCTTATGAGGACACATTAGAAGGGAACTTAGCTGTTCAGTTTGTCTTCTTGTCCTTATGCAATGTGATTTGTCAGACTCTGGGTCCTTCTGCATGAATGACTGTCTGCATCAAGCATGTCAAACTCAAAGGCTAACATGGGCCAAGTAAACAAGGTTTAAGTTTATGTGGGCTGCAAAAAACCAAAAGCTTCAATTTTCATAGAAACTGAGGTTTATTTCGATAAGAGACAGTCTGAATACAAAGGGCTGAAATAAATGAGTAATCATTAACATAAAATAATAGATCATTTTTATAAAAATTAATATTTTTTTCCTGAACATTAACTTACCAGACACTGAATAACTGCACAAATTAATAAGTGTAATGCAGATAAACCCTATTTTTCTTGTTCTCCAAAAGCGAAATATTTCCTGTTGCGCACACCAAACAAGTCAGTCCAAGACTAATGACGTGGCAATCGGCTGCTAAAATATTTGCTGCTGGTATTAGTGGAGAGAAATGGTGTGCCTGCGTGTAAGGTGCGTAAGGGAAATGAATGCAATATGATTATAGTAATCAGTCATTAGCGAACGTTGTAGTTTGTTATTAACAATTATGTATAACAGGATATTGTAAAAATTAAATCACAAAATTTTTATTAAAACGTTTCTTACATACCGTTATATTGGCTGGGTCACAAAAATATTTGTTGTGGGCCACATGCGCCCCGAGGGCCGCAAGTTTGACATGCTGGGTCCACATGCGGAGCAAAGTTTTCAGACTGAATAGTATACAGTGGGGCCTTGACTTACAAGTGTCCCGACTAACAAGTGAGTTTTTTGAGATACCAGTTGTCTCTGGGCCGATTTTTTGCATTGAGTTGATAGAGTAATTTGAGTTAACGAGCTCCTTAATGAGCTCGGTCTTGGAACGAATTAAACTCGTAAGTCAAGGCCCCACTGTATTTGAATCATGCAATGTATTAATTCAATTTAAAGCATACCACCAGAATCAGGGGGAAGAAACATTCACATTACACTGCTCTAAATTGTAGGATTAATATGATTACTAACCAGACACATACAATTTGTGGTTCTTTCTTTTAGTGGGTCCCTATGAACAATTTAATGTCTTTTCTACCCCCACTACCCTGCCCCGAATGCTCCTTTCCATTGTTCTCTAGCTTTTAAAGAAATTTTCATTATGGATGCATAGTAACCACCATCAGAAGTATGAGTTGTGCTGATGGTTTCTTTATATCTTAACTGAGTCCTCCTGTTTCAGTCTTTTGTGCCATTTTGCATATTTTCATCACTCTTTATGAAATTCTAAAATGTCATGTTTGTGGAAGACATCAGGCACATCTATTTCAGGTAAACAATGAGAATTGAAACTTCTGTGTGCATTTACATATATTTAGGTCTGTGTTACAGCCTTTCATCAGACCACAATTTCCCCTTGAATCATTCCTAAAGGATGTATGCCTAGTTGATGCTGTGACATCCTCAGTCTACCGGTGCGCTCACCCAGGTGCTTAATCAGGAGCATCTGAGATGATTCTTGGGATTTTATCCTCCAGGGTACATTGTAGTTGTTCACATCGAACATCAAAATGATCAGATAAACAAAAGCAACAAATAAACAACCCCTTAACTGACATGGATGTGGAATGTCAGTGAGGTTCCAGCCACATATTGTGGTCACTATTGCTGTTCTATTCTTGTGCAAGTATGATGATAAGAAGACATCCCTATTTGCAGGCCACTATGGGATGTCAGAGCACATCAATGACATTTCTCCAGTAGACCTGGAATATTTTGCTTGACATGTCTCATCAATATTTTTATTCAACTGAAAGGGATCTCTGTGTATCTGCTCAAATAATTTATTTGGCATTTTATGTCAGGGAGCTAGCAATGCATTTCCTTTCTCTTCTTGAATAGTGAAGAGTAATCTGAAGTTACATTCTCCTCCTGAAAGTGACTTATGCAACAATGAAATAGCTTGGAGGACTCATGGGTTTGGAAATAATTAATGTTGTAGTCAATTTAAGACAGCACTTTAAAAACTGGGTTTAACTTGGTGCTTCGGAGTATTTCCATGTCACCTGAAAGTGACACAAAATTTGGTGCCTATGTATTTTGTTGTTGTTAAGTAAGAGGAGTCTTCGCTTTCTTAACAGGATCAATAATCTGAAAATCAATTGCCACTTCGTGAACATGCAGCTCAGGTTTCTTTCGACTACTATTAATTTATTTATACATTTTCTTCTTTCCAAAAGTAGAACATCCATATAATTTACTTAATAAAAGCAGCTTTTATAGTTCCAATCTCCCCCCCCCCTCTCTCTTTTGCAATGGGGGGAAGGAGCAAAAAGAGGGAATCTTGTCTTAGATAATTAGCAATTAGGGCAGAGTCTGACAGGAAGGGAGATACCTGTGTAAGTGTAGAATCTAATTAGAGAGTGTCTTCAATTGCAGCTCCCCAGGGAGTCACCAGGGGTATCAGTTGGCCTTCTGGATCTTGACCTCAGGTGAGACTCTGGAGGAAACACAACTGTTCTGGAGGTGTCCCCGTGGAAATACCTTTCAAGATCAATTGGCACAGCTGGCTGAAGCCACTCTGCCTTGAATTTAGGTTTTCACATTACGGTGTCATTTTTACATAACACAGTCAGAGCATCCCAGTGTGAAGCTTAACAAAACTATAGGCTTGGAGATCCTTCCAGCTGCCTTGCTTTGGTGCAAGGACAGTGCAGCAGCAGTGACAATAGCTTAGCTGGTAGGTAGCACGTGAGAAATGTACATTGCAAATCCATTTAAACTGGCCTAAGAGTCTGAAATAGTCTGAAACGTTCAGAATCAAAATGATTAAATGACTTGCTTAAGGTCAACACCTAAGAGTGGAACAGGAAGGAGAAGCCAGGTGTCCTAGTTCCTGACCAAGTCTCCCATTTCTCCTGTGGGTCACTCTGTTGGTCAGGTCTTTGTTTTTATCCTGCTCTGCTCTTCTCTGGCCTTACTTGAGAAGTATCTCAGTTTTTATGGGCCAAAAACTGCCTTCCTTCTCTTTTAAATTTCTCCCCAATACCTGCTTTTAGAGTTATAAGAACTTCTTTTTCACTTTATTTTTATTCCTTTAAGGGGAAAATGCCACTTCCAAGAAACTATCCAGCATTTGCCATTTTAAAAGGAAACCTCTTTCTCAGAGGTTTAGCCTCAGAATTTATCCAAGTGTCTGACATAGAGCAGACATTGTGGAATAGACAGAGCCTTTTAGTTGAAAGTTATTAAACAATCATGACTTAATGTAGCCAGGTGCAGATTGGAAGAATAAGTAATCTGAGTGGTTGAGGCATAAATAAATATCAAAGACATGTTCTGAAGAGAACAAAGACCACTAAAATCCCAGGTGGAGCTTGGGCATGTCATTTTATTTCTCTGGATTACTTTTGTGTTTTTATTGTCTAAAGCAGTGGTTCTCAACCTTGGCTGCACATTAGAATCACCTGGGAATCTTTTTAAAATCCTGATTTCTGGGCCTCATCCTCCGGAAATTCTCTTTCTTTGTTACTAATGTTGTGGCCCCACCCCATAACAAAGAAACAAAATTTCCGAAGGATGAGGCCCAGAAATCAGGATTTTAAAAAGATTCCCAGGTGATTCTAATGTGCAGCCAAGGTTGAGAGCCACTGGTCTAAAGAATTAAATATCAACCCTATTTTCCCACAAGGTTATTGTATGGATCACATGTGCATGAATGGATTTCATAGGTTATAAGGGCAATATAATTATAAGGCACTTATTATTTTTTTATGCATTTTGCCAGAATGCAAAGAAATAGAGTCCAGATGCTCTCATCCAGAAGCTCATGATTTTCCCCTCTTCCTTTCCTCCCTCTGTCTGGTAAATTCACGTTCTTTAGACTTATGTTTCTCTTCTGGAGGAACCTCTTTTTAAAACCTCTGAAATTGTTGGTTGTCACAACTGGAGGCTTGCTGTTGGCCTATACCCGTGGTCGGCAAACTGTGGCTCGAGAGCCACATGTGGCTCTTTGGCCCCTTGAGTGTGGCTCTTCCTAAGCCTTAGGAGTACCCTACCTACCTATATAGTTTAAGTTTAAAAAATTTGGCTCTCAAAAGAAATTTCAATCGTTGTACTGTTGATATTTGGCTCTGTTGACTAATGAGTTTGCTGACCACTGGTCTATACTGAGGAGAGGCCAGGAATGAACCTAAACCTTCTATAATCCACAAAACAGACCCCTGCAACAAAGAATTGTCCAGCCCCAAATGTCAAGAGTGCTGAGGGTAACACACACTGCTTTAGTTTGAATTGAATTTTGTCCTGTCTCTTTAACCCATGGGAAATATTAGTACTCTGCATTTGACATTACCCTGTAAAAATATACAAACACATATTGGCATGCACATCCTTACTAATAAAAGCCTGAGTGGTCGTCATGCCGTCACAAGATGGCTACACGCACAGCAGGTGCGTGCAGGTGGGCGGGGCTGGGCTTGACACTGCATGTGCGGCACAGAGCCTGCCTGGGGGTCCTGCCTCCTCCCAGCTCCATGCAGAGAGGCCTGCCTGGGGGTCCCCCAGATTTGTGTGGCAAGGCCTGCCTGGGGGTCCTGCCTCCATGCAGGGAGGCCTGCCTGGGGGTCCTGGGGGTTCTGCCTCCATGCAGGGAGGCCTGCCTGGGGGTCCTACCTCCTCCTGGCTTCTCACGGTGAGGCCTGCCTAGGGGTCCTGGGGGTCCTGCCTCCTGGCTCCAGCCTACCTTTTTGGGGCAATCCATCGAGGAGCTCCGGATGGGTGGGTGGGGACTACTTCTTTGGGGCGATTTTTCACAGGGCTCCCGCACTATGACAGGGCACAGGCCAGGCTGGGGGACCCCCTCCCCCACCCCCAGTACATGAATTTCGTGCACTGGGCCTCTAGTTATTAATATTTATTTTCCCAGTTGACTGAGAGTTCCATGAGGGCAGGGAGGTTTTGTTTTTGATTTTACCTTTTTGTTTATCATGATGATTCACACCTATTGGACACAGTATTCATTTGTTTATTCATTCATTCCAAGCTTTTAAAGAAGTGTCTATTACATGTCAGGCCCCCTTTGAAATTCTGGATTATATCACCAGACACAAAAATGACACAAGTCATGGCCTGTTGGAATTTATTGTTGTAAGTGGAGAGTTCTTACTATGAAACATGCCTCTTAGAGTTAATATTAAGTGTAAGAATAGACAAGGTCACAAAGGAATAAAATCTAAATTCACTGAGCTAGGCTACAGTGACTAACAAGTGAGAAAGAATGAGTAATTTGTGCTAATTCATTGGCAATGAGATGAATTGGCACATTTTTACAATTTAGTGTCATGCATGGAAGTGCCTGTTCTACTAAATGATACCATATTTTAACCCGCATTGGTGTTAGCTGTCATGCAGATGTGAACTAACTCATCATCATCCTTTATTTGACATATTGGCTCTTACCGTGCCCTAGGTATGGGTGAACCAGAACTCATGTGTGAAAATTGATATGGTAATTTAGAAAAATGGTTTATGCTAAAGGAAATGACTCGTGAAGAGAAATTTGCTTTTCTTGCATATGTTCATTTTTTATCATACATTTTGTGTTGGGTGTCTACATAAAGTCCCTAGTTCATCTGTGGTTGGCCTGTCAGGGTATTAAGATGTATATCCTCAAGTAATAGGACTTTGGAAGAATGGGAAGAGAATTAGGGGCTTGTATTGGGGGTGCTGATGAAAGGTTTGGAGTCCTATAGAAAGTGGCAGTCTGAAGAAACCATCACCTTAGGTTGCTGATTCTCTCGGGGGCACTGCCACCCCCAGGGGAGGTCTGGACATTGGTTAGAGGAAGACTGGAAAGCGTTCTGGCCTTTAGCAGGTTTAAGGATCTCCCTTCCCTCAAATTGTGTTTTAAAGTGGAAGACAACCCTGCACACCGAATAATCAATGATCTGCATACTCTGATGTTCAGATTTTTTGTTATATTTCAAATGGGATAAAGACGTGTTAATAATAATAAAATCTAGCTTTAAAAATACTTTGTTTTTTTTAGAGCATTTTTAGGTTCATTGCAAAATTGAGAGGAAGAAATAGAGGTTTCCCATATACTTCATGCCCCAACACATGCATAACCTCCACCACTACAACCTCCCCTACCAAAGTAGTACATTTGTTTCAATCTGTGAGTCTACACTGAAACATCATCATTCAAAGTCCATAATTTACATTGGGGTTCAATCTTGATGTTGCATATTCTATGAATTTAAACAAATGTATATACTGCTATGGTATCATACAGCATAGTTTCACTGCCCTAAAAATCTTCTGTGTTCTTTCTGTTCATCTCTTCCTCCTCCCTCACCTCTGTCAAACACTGATATTTTTGCTGTTTCCATAGTTTTGCCTTTCTCAGAATGCTATATAGTTTGAATCAAACAGTATGTAGCTTTTTCAGATTAGCTTCTTTCTCTTAGTGATATGCATTTAAGATTCTTCCATGCGTTTTTATGGCTTAATAACTCTTTTCTTATTATTGTTGAATAATATTCCATTTTTTGGATGTACTACTGTTCATTTATCCATTCACCTACATGAAGAACATTTTGGTTGTTTCCAAGTTTGGGCAATTTTGAATAAAGCTTTTATAAACATCTGTGTGCAGGTTTTTGTGTGCACATAAGTTTTCAACTTCTTTGGATAAATACCAAGGAACACGATTGCTGGAACATATGGTAAGATTATTTTAGTTTTATTTAAAAAAGTGCCTATCTATCTTCCAGAGTAAATGTGGCATTTTGCATTGCCACCAGCGATGAATGAGGGTTCCTGTTGTTTCACATCCTCGTCAGCATTTGGTGTTGTCAGTTTCTGGATTTAGGCTATTCCAATAGGTGTATAGTTGTATCTTATTGTCTAAGTTACATTTCCCTGATAATATATGATATGGAACATCTTTTTATTGGCTTGTCACCTATATACCTTTTTTGATGAGGCATTTGTTAAGGTCTTTGGCCTTTTTTTGTTTTGTTTTTATTTATTACTAGAGACTTGGTGCAAGAAATTTATGCACTCAGGGGGGGTCCCTCAGCCCAGCCTGTACCCTCTCTAGTCCCGGAGCCCTCAAAGGATGTCCCCTATGGGGAGCGGGCCTAAGCCATCAGTTGGACACCCTTAGTGCTGCCATGGAGGCAGGAGAGGCTCCCGCCACCGCTGCTGCACATGAGCCCAGCTTCTGGCTGAGCAGTGCTTCCCCTGTGGGAGCACACTGACCACCAGAGGGCAGCTCCTGCGTTAAGTATCTGCCCTCTGGTGGTCAGTGTGCATCATGGCCATTCAGTTGATTTGCATATTAGCCTTTTATTATATAGGATCCCTTTTTCCATTTTGGAATGAAAGAAGTTAAAACATCTTTCAATGGTGGTTGACCCAAACCCATTAATATTTAACTTTAGTATGAATTTATGATCATACAGTTCAAAATGGGTATTTCTGAACTTGAATATTGTAGCATGTCATGCAAAATAATGAAGGTATATTGTGGGTCTCCAGCCTAGAAGTTCTCAGCTGGCTTCTGCGTCATCTCTCCAACCCTGGATTATGTCCTTTTATGCCTCACTCTTCCAGGACTGGTGCAAAAAATTAGTTTTACTCATGTTTCTATCTCATTTGCATTAT
>NW_005874376.1:9809-16881 GCF_000147115.1 Myotis lucifugus | reverse complement strand
ATGGGAAAGCCACTTGGGCCTCGGCCTACGGGAAAAGTACTAATAGATGACAAAGCCACAGGCGCCCCTGCCCCAGGAGCTCACCTCAGGATGAGGGAGCCCATGGGCTTCCGCAAGGAGCCTCTCTGGCCGGCCCTTAATGGCGAGGGTGGGGGGTAGAGACGGTACAAGCGAGGCCCCCCCCCCAAGTCGACGCCCCTCCCACAAATCCGGCCTTTTCGGGGCCAGCCGAGAGAGCCCGGATGGGTTCCGATGCGCATGCTTACCACACGGGTACTGCCGCCATTGGTCGCCGGGGAGGAGCGTCTCGATGACGCGACAGAAAAACACAGGAAGTGAGCCCTACGGTGGCCGCGGCGGGTCAGAAAGGGTCGGGTTTCGGCGCGGGGCGCGCGGCAGGGAACCTATTAGCGCAGCGCAGGGGGCGCGCCGGCTTTCAGGACCCGCGGGGGGCGGCAGCATGGAGGACGACGCGCCGGTGATCTACGGGCTGGAATTCCAGGTGGGTCCCCCGCGGCCCGCGCGTCCGGGTGTGCAGAGCGAGGCCGGCGCGGTCCCCGCCTCCCTGGCAGCCAAGGTGCCGGGGGCTGCGGGGCCGAAGGAGCTGGTCGCCCCGGGACCGGCCGGGAAGCGCGACAGCCCCGCCGCCTCCCTCCGCGGTCCCGGCGCTGGCGCGGCCTCATGCTCCCCCGCGACCCCGCGCACTCGCCCGGCACCTGTTCCTGCGGCGCCCGGGCTCCGGCGGCGGAGCTCTGACTCCTCCCGTCGTTCAGTCCCGGCAGCCACGTCTCCCCGAGTTGGGAGGACGGACGGGGCTTCCCGCGGACCCGCACCAGCTCCCGGGTTGACGTCCTGCGTGACCCGGCGCGTGGGAAGCTCAGATGCGCGTGGGGACCGCCCTCGGGCCGAAGCACGGGCTGCTCAGAGGTCGCCTGCGCCCCACGGACGCCCTGTTTCTTTTTCATCCCGTGTCCCCCCACAGGGTTGCCTGCGCCCCACGGACGCCCTGTTTCTTTTTCATCCCGTGTCCCCCCACAGGGTTCCCATCGTCCCGTGTCCCCCCAAAGGGTCCCACCGTCCCGTGTCCCCCCACAGGGTTCCCATCGTCCCTTGTCCCCCCACAGGGTTCCCACCGTCCCGTGTCCCCCCAAAGGGTCCCATCGTCCCGTGTTGCCTGGTCCATGTAGACAACCACTGTGCCACACCAGCCGTGCTGTGTATGTTTGTTAATCCTCACAAGGACGTTTTTTCCATTAGTTTTTAGAGAGAGTAGAAGGGAGGAAGGAAGGGGCAGAGAGAGAAGCATCGTAGTGAAGCATCTGTGTACTCAGTTCAGACTCAGGTCCCGGTTTGGGGCTGCCTGCGACCGAGGAGACCTGGTCGGCACATTCCCACGGCTCTTCCCTGCTGGGCTCTGGACTCGGCGTGGCGTCTCCGTCGCCTCTTACTGGTTGGGTTCACTCAGTGGTGATGGCAGGCGAGGAGACAGCTCTGTGACGAAGGCCATGGCTTTCCTTTGGAAAACTGGGCAAGACACAGCCTATCCTATAGAATCCTATCCTATAGAATAAAAGCCTAATATGCTAAGTGTCCGGTCGTCGGTTGGCCGTTCAACCAATCAAAGCGTAATATGCTAATGATATGCTAAGGCTGCTCAACTGCTCGCTGTGACGCGCACTGACCACCAAGGGGCAGACAGTCAACCGGTTGGCCAGTCGCTATGACCTGCACTGACCACCAGGGGGCAGACGCTCTGATCAGTAGGTTAGTTTGCTGCTGGGGTCCAGCAGATTGGGACTGAGTGAGACGGGCTGGACACGCCCTGGAGCCCTCCTGTGGTCCCTCCCCAGCTGGCCAACCTCCCATGTCCCTCCCTGGCCCTGATCATGCACCGCTGGGGTCCCTCAGCCTGGCCTGCGCCCTCTCACAATCCAGGACCCCTCGGGGGATGTCAGAGAGCTGGTTTCGGCCTGATAGCAGAACGACCAGTCACTATGATTTGCACTGACCACCAGGGGGCAGATGCTTGATGCAGGAGCTGCCCCCTGGTGGTCAGTGCGCTCCCACAGGGGGAGTGCTGCTCAGTCAGAAGCCGGGCACATAGCTGGTGAGCACAGCGGCAGTGGTGGAGCCTCTCCCGCCTCTGTGGCAGCGCTAAGGATGTCCGACTGCCGGCTTAGGCCTGTTCCCTGTGAGTGGGCCTAAGCCATCAGTCAGGTACCCCCTGAGGGCTCCCAGACTGCGAGAGGGCACAGGCCGAGCTGAGGGACCCCCCTGAGTGCACGAATTTCGTGCACCAGGCATCTAGTGCAGTGATGGCGAACCTTTTGAGCTCGGCGTGTCAGCATTTTGAAAAACCCTAACTTAACTCTGGTGCCCTGTCACATATAGAAATTTTTTGATATTTGCAACCATAGTAAAACAAAGACTTATATTTTTGATATTTATTTTATATATTTAAATGCCATTTAACAAAGAAAAATCAACCAAAAAAATGAGTCCGCGTGTCAGAGGTGTCATAGGTTCGCCATCACTGGTCTAGTGGAATTATAATAAAGTGACCTGTGGTCCAACATAACCAAATAGACAAATGTCTTACTGTGCTACCAGCTCCCTGCTTACTGTAATAGAAAGAGAACTGGCCTTAGGCTGGGAGTCTGGGTTCTTGTCTCTAAGCTGTGTGACTGGTAAGTCAGTTACCCTCCCTGGTCCTCAGTGTCTTCTGTGTGGAGTTATATCCATCCTGTCTTCCTGTCTGCTTCGTCGAATTGTGAGGATGAGCCAAGATAAAGTACAGGGACATTCTTGGTGACCTATTACACTGTGAAATTTCAGTCTTACTGTATTAGGGTCATTGGAACGCCTCCAAACCATCATCATGACTGCACGCAGGAAGGTCATTTTATTTTTCAGTTAATCAAAGAAGCAGAATCACAGACACGGATATCACTCTGTCACCAAAATGGCCAGAGTTGTTATTTTTGTAATTTTACCCAATAATGTACTAGAAAGGTCTTAAGTTACACTTTTATGAGATTTCACTGTATTTTAAAGATGCAGTTTAGATTTTGTAGAAGCATGATTTTCCTCTTCGATTAAAAAGGTGTCTGCTGTGTGAGAAGGACAAGGTGGTTCAGGTTTGTGGTGTTTTCTCGAAGGCGGCTTTCCCCTGAAACACGTGGTCTGCGCAGACCTGCGTTTTGCACGTTACGGCTGCTGCTCCTCAGGTGGTGCTCGGCTCCGTCAGCGCTTAGGACAGTGATGGCGATCCTAGCACACGGAACTCATTTTTTTGGTTGATTTTTCTTTGTTAAATGGCATTTAAATATATAAAATAAATATCAAAAATATAAATCTTTGGCCCTGACTGGTTTGGCTCAGTGGATAAAGCATCAGCCTGCGGACTGAAGGGTCCCAGGTTCGATTCCGGTCAAGGGCATGTACCTCGGTTGCAGGCACATCCCCAGCGGGGGGTGTGCAGGAGGCAGCTGATCGATGTTTCTCTCTCATCGATGTTTCTAACTCTCTATCCCTCTCCCTTCCTCTCTGTAAAAACTCAATAAAATACATTTAAAAAATATATAAATCTTTGTTTTATGTGGTTGCAAACATCAAAACATTTCTATATGTGACATGGCACCAGAGTTAAGTTAGGGTTTTTCGAAATGCTGACACGCCGAGCTCCAAAGGTTCGCCATCACTGGGGTAGGAGGAAGCCCGTGTGTCCTGGTTCCTCCTCGCCCATGCGTGGCCCTGCGCCCCGGCCTGCCCCTCGGCGGCGTCTGACGCCCCGAGCACAGTGTGCTGCTGTGTGGTCGTCCTCTCCTCCACACGGGGGGCATCTGTCCTGCTTCTGCCTCAAGTGAACTGTGGGGCGTGTCTCTCAGGAATGGCCTGGACCCTCGTCATGAGTCGCTTTCTACGAGCCGGGGCTGTTTAGGTCGGGTAGGGTTCAGAGAGTCTGAATTTGCTGATACACACGAAATTCTGTGTATGTGAATGCACATTTTTGGCAGAAGAGCTATAGATTCATAAAGAACCATGAGCTTTGCAAAGAAGTCTAAGACTCCAGGACTGGTCCAGCCACGTCTGCCGAGGAGGGCAGGCACCGGCCGTGGAGCCGGAGCACCTTTAAGTCGTCGGAGGGAGGAAGGGGTTTGTTCTCCGGCGTGTGGCCCTTGGTGCTGCCGCCGCCGCCGCCGTGTCTGCCTGGTGGCACTGAGGCATCTTAGTCGTCGACGTTTTTGCGCCATTGGCCTTCGGAGGAAGGTGGGAACACGGATCATGTGTTTCCTGTCGTCTCCGGACCTTTTCCGGTAGAGACGTGTGGTTTGTCCCAGACTCAGTGGTAGGACAGCTGTCAGCCTCGCTCGTTTCCGCCTTGAAGAGGATGGATCAAGGCCCTGAGAGCCTGTAGGACTCCATGGGCTGGAGGAGGTGGGGTCAGGCCTGTTCCAGCTGCGGTGGGAGGAAGGGCGCGGGCAGGGCCCACTCCGTGAACGGTGCTCGTTTCCCGATGCTGGGACAGCCCGCTCCACGCGAGGTTCGGAGCAGGACCTTGCCGCCCTGGGCTCTGGCTGTCGCCGTTCTGCCAGTCGCCTCTGCAGAAGCCTCGGTTTACCACGCCTGCTCTGCCGTGCTGGAGCCGCTGTCTGCTGTTCTGTTGCAGAAAAACCTGCTCAACCAATCTGTCGCTGTTGACAATTCCGGCTTTATTCAAACACACTCGCATCTTCACTGCTTAACGTCTGTGCCCACGTACAGTCCTTCCGTGCACACATTGGGAGTGGGAGGCGGTGAGCGCGTGGTAGTTGCCGTCTGAAGCCCAGGGTGGTAACGGTGTGCACGCCCTTCCTCCCGCAGGCCCGTGCGCTGACCCCGCAGACGGCAGAGACGGACGCCATCCGGTTTCTGGTTGGGACGCAGTCTCTGAAATACGACAATCAGGTAACTGTTTCTGACAGATGCGTCCGTTGTCATGACTGAACCTGTTCTGACTTGGTGACCATTTTGCTCTTGATTTTTCAAGCAACGTTTGAGGAAATTAATGCCACACGAACAAAAGAAAACTTTCATTGGGATTTTAACATCCAGCTGTAGGTACTGGTTGAGTTTAGTAATTCAGATGCGTCCCGTGGGCACCGCTGTGGTCGTTCTTGTGGCTGCGTAGGACTTACTGTGTCCGTGACCGGGAAGCAGCCTGGGTCTGTGGTCAGCATCAGCCATCAGCCCTTCTCCTGGCCTGTGACGACCTCTTGTTGCTCATAGCACGCTCTCCACTGCGCCTGGAGGAGGCCACAGGCCAGCTGACCCCATGGGCATGCAGGAGGGGCCCGTTTGCTGGACTCTCCACTTTAGAAGAAAGCATGCTGGATACTCATGAGGTCAGGGTTCAGTTCCCGGCTTGACACTGACTGTGACCTTGAGCAAATGGACTGCCCTTGCTGGACTTCATTTCCTCACTGTAAACAGAGATGGGGCTGTGGACGGTCGGCACCTCGCAGGCGCCGTGACGTGAGGATGAGCGCTGTCCTTGACGGGGACACGGACGCACATGGGCTGTGTCGGAGGCAGGGCCTCTGCCCAGCCATCACGGTCACACGGGAAATGGCGCTCAGGTGTCAGAGCTCCGTGTTCAGCCTCGGTTTTAGGGTCGGAAGGACTAACTGTTGGGAAGCCTCTCCCTGCCCTCCACTCCTGCCGGCTGGACCACGGCTCCTGTCTCGGCCCCTCAGGCGTCCTCACTGAGCCGCTAACTCAGCCTGTGCTCCGGCTCCTGGTCCGTTTCCAGTGAGGGTGGCGGGAAGGATGGCCTCACGACTTTGCACACGGGTTCCAAGGACAGGCATCGAGAGCGTCTGCCCTGCGGGTCCCCGTGCTGCCCTGGGAAAGTGCTCGGCGTGGCCGGGACAGGCTCCACCGGTTCGCTCAGCCAGCGCTTGGTGGCTCCCCTCTCGGTGGGTGTGCCGGGTCCACAGAACGGGAGCAGATGCGTCCTGCTCAGGGCTGCGCTCTCAGGGAGATGGCGGAGGGAATGCGGACACTGCGTGGCCGTGGTGACAGCGCGTGCGAGGGCGCACGGGGCCCAGGAGAAGCGCCCTCGCTTCGGTCTGTTGGCGTTGGCGCCAGCACCAGGGGAAGGTGGCTCTTTGGCCGAGGCCTCGGACCAGGATGGAATGGGTTCACTGGCCATGGCCTTGCTTCCTCAGGGCGGGGTCATTCCCGGGCGGAGCCTGGCCAGGATCGCGGGCGTGTGTGTGTGTGTGTGTGTGTGTGTGTGTGTGTGTGTGTGTACACAGGCCTCCTCTGCTCCCCTGCGCTGCCGGAAACGGCCCTCACGCCTCACACAACATGGGCCTCCCTCTCAATGAGACGTGTGTGTCTCCCCATGTGACACGTGGGTTCCTACCACACACGACACCTGATTCTCACATGTGACACATCCGGTGCACACACAACACAGTGCTCCTTCCCACGTGGGACTCGTTTCCTCCCACAGCAGCACGCGTGTTTCTCTTGTGGATGCCTGTGTCATTCTCATGTGACTCTTCCTCTCACATGTGAGTGTGTTTGCAGGGCTCCCGCAGGCGCCGCTGTGTCCTGTGCTGGGCGGGAATGGCCTGCGGCTGGGAGAGGAGCCCGCGGGGGAGCACAGCCTCGCAGCCCGCTTCTCTCTGCAGAGGGGCTTCCCAGCGACGTCGTATGTGACTGTCAAGTGCACGGTGATGACGGAGAGATTGTCTCCCAGCCTCGTCCCCGCACCCTCTCCCTGGGCTGTTTCCTCCTGAGGGGACGAGCTGCACTGCTCCTGGGCGGTCACCGGGGCCTCATTCCTGTCGTCCTCCGGCTGCTGGTGTCGAGGATGCGCTGGGGGCGCACCTGGAGCGGGCACGGCCGGGTGCTGGTGTGGGGGGCACGGCCGGGTGCTGGTGTGGGGGGCACAGCCGGGTGCTGGTGAGGGGAGGATGGCCGGGTGCTGGTGGAGGGGGCACGGCCGGGTGCTGGTGTGGGGAGGGTGGCCGGGTGCTGGTGTGGGGGCACAGCCGGGTGCTGGTGGCGGGGGGTGGTGGCA
>NW_005874376.1:8634-9709 GCF_000147115.1 Myotis lucifugus | reverse complement strand
TGTGGGGGGACGGCCGGGTGCTGGTGAGGGGGGCACGGTCAGGTGCTGGTGGCGGGGCGGGGGGGGCACGGCCAGGGTGCTGGTGGCGGGGGGTGGTGGCACAGCCGGGTGCTGGCCCCCAGGGGACCTCTTGACTGAGGCCAGAAGGTAAACACAGGCTTCCAGGACACAGGTGAGAGCTGAAAGCAGCTGCAGGAGCCTGACCTTGGGGTCAAGGTCAGGGTTGGGGCCGGGTCAGGCCATTCCCACACCTGCTGCCTCAGTGGACAGAACCGGTGGTGTTGACCCCATTTCTACTCATCTGAGGAAGGTGGCCCTGAGCAGTCACATGGTTTTTCCAAGGTGACCCAGCGGAATGGGGCAGACCTGTGACTCAGACACCCTGCCCCCCCCTCAGTTTGACTTCATAGAGTGTGTGCCCTGAGCACGTGTGTCCTGAACACTTGCTGTGCTTGTCCGTGCGGCCCCCACACAGACGGCCTGTGCGGGAGCTACACGTCCCAAGGTCAGACAGCTGGCCCAGGCCCAGGCTCGGCCCTGCCAGGTGGTGACAGCTCAGGTCTGGCTGTGCTGCGGGAGCCGTGACCATGGGTCTCCGCTCCTCTGGCTGCTCTGACACCCCCCCCCCCTCGCTTTCCTGCTCTCCAGGCTTCCCGGGGGAGGGTGGCTGTGCTGGCGCTGACGCCCCTGGCTGTGCCTCGGGCCTCAGCGCCTCCCGCAGCCATCAGTTCCCTAGAAAGTGCTGCTACTCAACTCAGCTGCTGGTTTTCTGAAAAATGCAGGAGCTGTCACAGAGGCTGGCCTCTCCTTGTCGCGGGAAGCTTTGTTTCTGTGCCCTTGGTTTTGCACAGGGCTCCCCGATGGGCGGGCGAGCGCTTCTGAGTCTGTCCCTGGGTTCCCCTTCGTGAGGGGTGTGCACGTGGGCCGTGGGGGAAGCTCCGCAGAGGCTGGGAGCCAGGGGTTCGGGTGGGAGGGGTCGGCCTCTGCACTGTCCTTTTCCCAGGGGTTTCACTGCCTATTGCAAACCGTTCTTATGCAGATGGGGGAGGAGGGCCAGGCTGGCCTGAGGAGGCTG
>NW_005874376.1:0-8047 GCF_000147115.1 Myotis lucifugus | reverse complement strand
GCAGAGGGAGAAGGGTCCTGTGATTATCTGTGCGCGCTCAAAACGTTGTGGTCTAGAAATGAGGATTAGGAACAGAAAAGCTAAGGTACCAGCCCCTACTGATGGCAACTGACATCAGGCTGAGCTGACAGGAATGTATGCCCTGTGTCATGGAAGCATCGCCAGGAGGCTGTTCTGGGCGAGGCCGGACCCAGGGCTCCGCAGCGCGGCTGAGACCCCATGGCGCTCTCGCTGTGCTTTTCTGGACGGCCTGCTGATTTAGGGGCTCTGACATTTCTCTCCGTCCCTCACGCTCAGTGGCCAGGACGCACTGCCCAAGATGCCCTCTGGGGTTGGCCCGGACGGACTGCACCCCTTCTCTTCCCAGAACCGCCCTTGCCGGGCACGGTGAGGCTGGATGGGGAGCGCGTCCTGGGGTCAGGGACAGGATGTGGGCGTGCGGGCCTCTGCTCCAGCAGAGCCTGTGATCCGGACGGGGGGTGGTAGCCATACTGTGGCATGACGAGGGGTTCGATCATATGTAACCGTCACCGATCATTAAAGCTGAAGGACCGGTTTATGTGTCACAGGGATCTTAGGACTCAGTTCCCCAAATTTACAAATGCTGCAGCGGGAGCCCAGATTGTGGGGGCTCGCCCAGCGTCACTCAGCCAGGAAGTGGCGGAATCAGCGCGGGACCCAGCCTCCTGGCCCCGATGGCCTGTGGTGCCGAGGCCGCCGCCGCAGTGGGACAGCATGACGAGGGCTGGTGCTGGCGACCTGCCGCCTGCACTGTCATGTCTTCTTCTCAAGGAAAGGCCAGGCCGGCAGGGGTGTGTTTTGTTAGGAACGACAAGGCAGGGGCGCATTAATGGTGAGGCCAAGGCTGGGGTGGGGTGGGGTGGGGGAGGCTAGGGGGTCCCTGCTGTGGGGTGAGCCAGCCTTCCAGCCAGGGCAGTGCCGTGGCTGGCAGCATCTTGCTCAGAGGTGACCTTACCTGTCCCTGAGAGGGAAGCTTTTGACTTCTCATACTCAATTTTAAACACTTTTTTTTCAAGATTTTATCTTTGTTCAATAAGAGAGGAAGCAGAAAGGCTGGCTGGACTCCCGTGCCCAGCTGTGGTCTGGGCCCTGCTTCCTCATGAATCCTAGAGCTCTCACTCCTCGATGTCCATCGCCCGGCTGGTGAGCCCGACCTTAGCAGTCCTGACAGTGCTGACTCGGAGCCCATGAGTGTGGTCTTCGTGATAAGCTGTTGTTAAAGAGCTCAGACGTGGTCAAGCACTACCCAGCCGGGCACAGGTGCTCCCTGCCCTCTGGGCCGATAGGCATGGGTCTTTCCTTTGTGCCCCAGTCTTTCCCATTCGCCTTTGTTCCGGTGCCTTCTCACCGCATTGCTTGTTCTGTGACTGCATATCCTTTCCCACAGGACAGATCTCTGTGGTTCGAGTGCGGCCGGGGCCCAGGAGCACAGCTCGTCTTCAGGGTGCCCTCGGGGAAGCAGCTCAGGGTCACACGGCGATCAGTGGCAGTGGGGAGTTTGAATTCTGCTCTGAGTCCAGAGCCACCCCTACGGGGCCTGGGGGGTACTGTCCCATGCAGGCCCTGTGAGGGGACGAGTCGGGGCAGCACGGGCCCCTGTGGCAGGCATGGAGTGCAGAGGCTTCCGGGGTCAAGGGCATGTTGCTAAAAATAGCACTTAATGCTTGTTCTGACGGCAGAGCAACGCATGTTAGCCTATGCATGTGACGCACGTCTGTGTTGAGCTAAATGTTAACAGCACAAACCACAAAGAAGGAGAGAGTCAGTCTGTACTCTCGCCATCAGGAGAGAACCAGTCACTTCCAGGTCCTCTGTCACGGGGACATGCCTGCTGCCCACAGAACATGCAGGCAGCTCGCCCAGTCTGTCTTCGTGCCTCAGTGACGATGGCCCGTCCCCACCGCCGTCTCTCACCGCACAGAGTGGCGCATGCGTTACGTCCAGACGGGTCTGCAGCTTAGCCGAGCCTCCCTACCCCGGGCATTGAGGGGACTTCTGGGTTTTCATTACCATAATCAACGCCGCAGCGAACATTCTCTGATTGAAATCTTTGTGCAGGCCCACGATTATTTTCTTAGTATAAATTTATTTTTAAAGTTAATGTTTTATCTTTCTCATCGGCTTGGAGTATTGATAAGAGAGTGAAAGTGGAAATCATTTTAATTCCTCGAAAATTTATCCAGAAAAGCATGGAGACAGCATGTTTAACTTTGCATTTAGTAGCTAAAATGCAGTATCTACCCTAATATACATAAAAACCTAAGCGACCGGTAGCTGTGATGCTCACTGACCACCAGGGGGCAGATGCTCAACACACAGGCAGGGAAACATGGAACAGACTGATGAATCTCATGCTCATTGAAAGGAAATTAATTAGAAGGTGGCTGACGAGGCGGGACTGGGCAAGATGGGCTGGACACGCCCTGGAGCCAACCTCCCGCGGTTCCTCCCCGGCGTCTGTGGAGTGAGCAGGGTCCCTCCGGCAGGTGGGGTACCTCGGCCTGTGGGGATCAGGTTGAAACCAGCTCTCCGACATCCCCTGAGGGGTCCCTGAGTGCGAGAGGGCACTCTGCAAAGTTGCTGTCGTACAGGGTGTGGAGTGCAAACGCAAGTGTGCAGTAACCAGATTCAGGACTGACAGTGCCCCAGCAACAACATGACCCACGGCCAGAGGTGGAATCGAGCAGCCCTGCGAGGAATCGAGCTCCCTCCTCTCTGGTTTCGGGGTGTGTCACCTGAGAACCGCTGAGGCCAAGTCACTGCAGCTCAGCAGCTCCTTCATTGAGCGTCTGCCCCTGGTGGTCAGTGCGCATCATAGCGACCTGTCAGATGGTCAGACACTTAGCATATTAGCCTTTTATATATGTAGATGTTATAGGATCAGAGGGTTGACAGCTGTTGGACTGGTTTTTAAAAAGAAGTTCAATGCCAAAACCGGTTTGGCTCAGTGGATAGAGCCTCGGCCTGCGGACTGAAAGGTCCCGGGTTCGATTCCGGTCAAGGGCATGTACCTGGGTTGCGGGCACATCCCCAGTGGATGTGCAGGAGGCAGCTGATCGATGTTTCTCTCTCATCAATGTTTCTAACTCTCTATCCCTCTCCCTTCCTCTCTGTAAGAAATCAATAAAATATATTTTAAAAAAATAAAAAAAAAATAAAAGAAGTTCAAGGTGTACTGGTGTACAGTCCCATCCCAGTCCTCAACTGTGGGGGAGGGGTGATGTGCCACGCCCACCAAGGAGTGGGCAGAGCTGGTCAGTCCCAGGCCCGCCCCTCCTTTCCCCACAGCCGTCCAGCAGGTCCCAGAGGCTCTGGGCCGATTTGCACTGCCCTGGATGACGCCCTGGCATGAGCTGCGGCCTCAGTGAGCCACCTGGCACAGAGCTTGGGGGTGTCTCATCTCGTTAGGACCAGGTATGGCGGGCCGTGTGATGTGGTTGCCATCCTAACAACACGGGGACGTCACGCCTGTCTGAGAGGAGCGTAGTGAGCTGGTTGTGCAGACCGTGCACTGTTAGCGGAACAGGAACACCACTGACGACGCTCCAGATGCCTTCGCTTCTGTCGCTGCTTTACCACGTGAGGTCCTGACCTGCTTGCTCTCTTTGTGTCTGTAGATCCACATCATAGATTTTGACGACGAAAACAACATCATAAACAAAAATGTCCTCCTCCACCAAGTGGGTGAAATCTGGCACATTAGCGCCAGCCCCGCGGACAAAGGCGTGCTGGCCACCTGCTACAACAAGAGTGAGTACCCAGCCTTTGGTCCACGCCGCCGAGGCGCCCTCGTGGGGTGGCTTTGTGTCACTTGTGGACTGGTGCACGATTTATAGGATCTGTGGTCAGGGGGGCCGCTGTGTCCACAGAGAGGCTGTGCTCCTGTGGGCCGATGGTGCAGGGGTGATGGAGTCCCAAGTCAATAGGCCTGGGAGCAGCTGTTCCTGGATCTGATCCCTCGGGGCGGGGAGGGGGGGCGGGCTGGAGGTCCTGGGATACAGGACGGCAATTAGCGGCACCGCCCAGGAAGGTGCAGGGCGGCGTCTTCCCTGCTGCCTGTGTGTGTGATAGTGGCTCAGCCATGCCTGTCAGTGCGCTGCTACCTCTCCTCCCACACGCGCTGGGTGTTCGTGTCCGGGGACCTTGCACACGGTGCCGGCCCAGGCGTCTGTGACACGCCTCCCTTCATCCTCCCCTCGGTCATCGCCAACAACCAGCGCTCAGATTCTGCCTTTGGGGAAGTCGCCCGCTTTTCCTTTTCTGTACGTGGGCCCGCGTAGAGCCTTCTGGGTTTTGCGAGAAGTTTCTAAAATGTTTTCTTCCTTTGTCCAGGGAGCAGGACGCTCGTTAGCATCTGTCACCTTAGACGGCATCACACGCTCACCCTCCTTCCCGTGGGCTCCGGAATGTGACAGTGGGGGCGTCTCCCTGTTTCTGTGGGCTCCAGGTGCCGTTCTGGAACCCGAGGGCTGCCCTTCTGCGTCATAGAACCCTGCGTGCGCCTCCTCTATCCCCACCCCCTGGTCTGAAAACACGTCTCTTCAGGGCAGGAGGATGGTTTCTGAACGGCCTTTCTGCCCTGATTCTCTGTCTCTTTTCTTAGCTTTTCACTGCGTCATTGGTTGATGGGGCGCAGCCTCCCGGGACCCACGCTAAGGCCCTTTCTTCCTTCGTCGTCCGTGTCGGAGGAGCTTCTCCAGGGAGGCCCTTCCTCCTTTGTCCTTTGAGGAAAGTCACTTCCTGTGCTGTGGTCTCTGACGGCTGGGGCACCACCTCCACCTTCCCGCGGCCTGTTTGGGATGGAGACGTACTCTGTACTTGTGTGGGAGCAGCTTTAACTAGTTGATCACGTACGTGCCCTCCCCGCTTGGTGTGGATGGTCTGCGGGTCTGTGGCCCTGACAGCCATGTGCTCCATCCCCCGGGTGACATTCACCGTCCACCTCCTCCAGCCCTTCTCTGGTCCCCGTGGGGGGAGGGGGACAGAGGCACGGCCTGAGCAGTTCCTACTTTCCAAGCTCTGCTCCCCTCCCTGCCCGGGAACGGCAGCGCGTTGCAGGCGGTGAGTGACCTCAAATTCCCCCCTCCGTCATCACCGTGTGCAGCCTCGCTCACCTCTGTCCTGGCTCACTGACAGGCCGTCACTGCAGTCGTCTAAGCTTAACCATCGTCTGACGATGGTGAGAAATCGGGTCTCGGCGTCAGGGTGGTGGTGGGCTTTGTACACTCAGTACATTCTTCCGGAACTTCTACATGGATGAAGGTTTTAAAAAAAACACCTCTAGTTTTTCTTTCTGATAACTTTACAAGAAGAATGTGTCAATGTGGAAGCAAGAGGAGGGCAGGAGGGAGGGCGAGGCTACACCACGGTCGTCGGCAGCCTGGAGTCTGCACAGGGCGGTGACGGAGCGGCTCCCGGGCGATGGGCCGAGCTCCCTGCAGGCAGAAGCACACCCTCATGGTTGCCGACGTCCCCCGGGGGCCAGGCCTCTGAGCCCGGGAACATGCTGTCACTCAGGGAAGTCACACTGGATCCTGACACCCGCCCCTCCCACGTCCACTTCAGATCTGTGAGATCTGCATGGGCACTCGGACTCCTAGGTTCAGGTCCGCACAGGTCTCCGGTGCTTTGGGAAAAAAGCATCCTATATAATAAAGAGCTAATATGCTAATTAGACCGAACAGCAGAACGACCATCCGGACGACCTTCTGGATGAAGCCGGGGCTGTGAGGGCTGAGCAGCCGGTCTGCGGAGGCCGAACCCCTTGCACAGATTTCGTGCATCAGGCCTCTAGTGTTTCAGATCATCTTTAATGGACTCTTTAAAAACTATGGCTTTACTACCTTCATTTCCTTTTTTTCTTTATGATTTTGTATAATCATTTCAATGACCCTTTGACATAGGAATTAGTCTGTCCAGTTTACAGATGAGGTAGCAGAGGCTCAGAGAGGCTAAGCTACTTGCCTGGTGTCACACAGCTTCTAAGTGGCAAAGCAGAGGTACATCTCTGTGCCCGATCCTCACAGCCTTCCTGCCAATGGAACTTGAACAGACCACCTAGAGCAGTGGTTCTCAACCTTCCTAATGCCGCGACCCTTTAATACAGCTCCTCATGTTGTGGTGACCCCCAATTTCATTGTTACAAATTGAACATAATTAAAGCATAATGATTAATCACAAAAACAATATGTAATTATATATGTGTTTTCCGATGGTCTTAGGCGACCCCTGTGAAAGGGTCATTCGAACCCCAAAGGGGTCGCGACCCACAGGTTGAGAACCGCTGACCTAGAGTCTCGGTGTCATATTAGCATTTCCTCTTTTTCTGAATTAGAAATGGTTCACACCGTTGCTTCTGTCTGTTGTGTGCTGTGTGTCTGTTATGTGTGAGCATCTGTTGTATTTGCCTGTCACATGGGTCATGTGTGTGTCATGTGTATCTGTTGCATGTGTTTTGTGTGTGCCTGTCTTATCTACGTGTTGTGTGTATCTGTCATATGTATGCTGTGTGCGTACCTGTCTGCGGGGTGTGTCGTGTGTCTGTCATGTGTTGTGTATGCCGTGTGTCTGTTATGTGTGTGTTGTGTGTGTCGTGTCTGTTGTGTGTGTGGTGTGTGTGGTGTGGGTGCACATGTGGTGGCTGGCTGTACCCATGGCGCCTCTTGGGCAGCAGGGGGCGCCAGCGTCCTCTCTGTGCCTCTCTGGTCCTTCCCACCGCCCTCCCTCCGCCCGTGGGCTGTGCCCTTGGCCTGATCCGTTTGCCAAGCTTTCTGGCTCTTCCCAGGCATTTCTCTAAATGTTGCCACAGACTCGCAGACCGTGCTGGATGCACACGGCAGAATAAGGCTCCCTGCTGGCCTCTCGCTGACGTGACACGGGCATGGGGTGCCTACCTCATGGTCTGGGTGCCCGTTCCCTAACCCCACACCCAGGCCCCGGGGACCTGCTCAGCCCCCGGCCCCCCTGTGGCGGCAGCAGCTAGACCCCCAGGCGGTGGGTGAGCCGCGGCTGCCTGGGGGGGTCTTCGGGCGTCTCCCAGATGAGGGTGGATTCGCCTCCGCTCCCTGGGGTTCGGGTCCGTAGATGGCTGTTGTGAGCACATGCTGATGAGAGGAGCCAGGACCTCGGGGCTTGTGTGATGACAAGGAGCCTGGGCCAGGGGGACGTGTGGGCTTCACCAGGATCTCCGCCCTGAGGGGTGAGGGAGCGTATGGCCGCGCTGCCACCACCAGGAAGCTGTGGGGATGCTCTGAGCCCCACTAGCTCCGGCTGCACCTTCACGCTCACAGATTGCATGTCACCTGGGGGGAGGTTCTGAGCCCGGTTCCTGCGACGCCCTAGAGCGCCCAGAGCGGTCAGAGCACAGCAGTTCTCTCATACGGCCTCTCCTGACACAACCACAATTGGGCGATAAAACGATTGAGATTCCTTTGGCGAACGGAGGCAGGAGCGGCAGGGAGAGCGTTGGAATCCATGGAGACTCTGCCCCCTGGTCTGCGGACGACAGGAGGGAGCCCGGCTGCACCCACAGCCGCTGTCTCTGAGGCACACGCTGCCGTCTGGGTGCACCCCCCTCCGTGTGTTCTGCAGGTACGGAGGGTGGACAGTGCTCAGCCAGGGGAGAGGGGGTTTCTTATCATCCGGGGCCAAGAAATTCACCTTGAAAAGGAGGAGTTGGGAAGTGATGGCAAGAGAACCGCCCCTTGGAGGCCTCTTGGAGGCTCACCCACTGCCTGCGTGTCGTGCGTGTCGAGGGTGTGCTGTGTGTGCTGTGCATGTGGAGGGTGTGTGTGGGGTGTGTGCTGTGCGTGCTGTGCATGTGGAGGGTGTGTGCTGTGTGTGCTGTGCGTGTGGAGGGTGTGTGCTGTGTGTGCTGTGCGTGTGGAGGGTGTGTGTGGGGTGCGTGTGCTGTGTGTGCTGTGCATGTGGAGGGTGTGTGCTGTGCGTGTGGAGGATGTGTGCTGTGCGTGTTGTGCATGTGGAGGGTGTGTGCTGTGCGTGTGGAGGGTGTGTCTGTGCGTGTGGA
>NW_005874375.1:14527-21347 GCF_000147115.1 Myotis lucifugus | reverse complement strand
GCCCTTCCCTGGGAGGTGCGGCCAGAGTCTCCCAGGCAGACGAATCCCCACTGATTTTCACCACCAGATGCGAGGCAGGTTCCTCCTCCTGTCTCTGCTGCTCTGGGTTGGGGAATCCCTGCATGAGGTTGAGACCCTCAAGCTCCAATGGGGAGGGAGTTTTGCACCTGCAATATCCCTCCAGCGTCTCTGTAGCTGCTGCACCTGTGTGTGGGGGCTATTCCTTTCCATGTCTTCGCCCTTCTTACCAGTCTCTATGTGGCTTCTTCTGTAATCCTTGGCTGTTATATTTCAGTTAGCTAGCCTTCAGTTGGTTGTTTAGGTGGATTGCTCTGCAATTTAGCTGTAAATTGGTTTGGGGCCAGGAGCAAGTGGGTGCAGCGTCCACCTACTCTGAAGCCACCTTGGAATCTCCATTTTTTGTTGTATTTTATACTGTTGCTGGCACAGTGTTCTGCGATTTCTCCTGACCTATGCAGGGATAATCCTGGGGCAGTTCTTTGGGGAGCACTTGTTGTTCTTCTTTATAGATGAGAGTCTCCTATACCAGAGAAACCTCTGTTGGAGGAACAATTTGACTATTTGCTTTAGTGACTAATTTCTGATTGGAGAACAAATATTTGATATATTAGAGAATTTATCAGAGAAATATGGGCTTCCTAAAAGAGCCAGAGAGGGATCCCTTCAGTCATCAGTTATATTAAGACACACTGTGACTCATTTTGATAGAAGTTTGGCAATAATAGTGTTATGGACAAGGAATTTGAGTAAAATTTACAGATATACATGATCTCTTATCTTCTTGTTCTAGGCAGAATAATCTTAGTTTTGTACTTCAATATTTTAGGTTGATAGCCATAAGATTTGGGGAAGGAAAAAAAAAGATTAGGACAAAACAGGACATATTCCATTTAGGAAGCATAGATTTTGTTTTCTTTGCAGGGACGTGTTACCCCTCTTCTCCTTAGCCCACAATGTGGTGAGTGAGCCTTCCAGCCGCGGTGCGGAAGGCATTGATGTACCACTGTCCAAGGGGCGCCTCCAGCCCTACAGCTAGCACAGGAGTGGCTACCCATTGTAGGGGCTTTTGAGGCCCCATTGAAGATGCCACACTGAACCTCCTGACTCGAAGCATCTTTCACGATCCCTTGTAAGATACTAACTCATTTGTTCTATAATTGGTGAGAACAAAGCACATATATTAAAATGAAATAGCACCTAAGTTACATAACTCCAGAATTTATAGAAGAAGAAAAAAGTAACAGAGATTAAAACAAAAACTGTAACGTGGTACAAGTGGACTATTTTACTACAGCTGACAGTTCTACAGAATTATACTTTGTTGTCCTGAAATAAAAATAAAAAATGATCAAAGCCGCTGGAAAAGCTTTCTTTGGCTTCTAAGCATGTTACAAATCTGGGGAGTCTCTGTGTAAACTATCACTTGTTTCATTATTGAGTGTTTCCCTAAGTGACTAGTGTTATCTCCCAATAGTCATTAATATTCTCCTTCCAGGGTAGTCCATCTGTCAGAAATGGTGAAATGTGATCCAGTATAAATAGGATGAGGAATTTTCATTGGTTCCTGTGGTCTACCATGGCTTCCTGCTGCTCCCAAGGGGAGACAGAAGTTCTGCTGGACACAGTTGGGGAATTTCTAGGCTCCAAATTTCAAACCAGGAGTAGAGACACAACAGTTTTCAAAGGAAAACAAAACAAACAGCTGATAGATCTATGTCCTTTTCTCTTCTAGTGCAGATCCCAACACTCCCCATCTGAATTTCACTCTCTCACCTTTGTTTGAACTAAAGCTCCTGTTCATTTAGAGCCAATAAAAACTACAAAAAGGAAACATCTGTACTGTTAAGTAACTAATGCTGCTCTGATTGTCCAGCAAAGTCAAAATCTAATTAAAGATCACATGGGCCAACTTTCAGTGGATAGTATTTTCAAGGCAGAAAAACATGTTGTACTACAACTATCAATTTTACATGTATAAAATTAACTTTATATCTAATTTGTATTTGTATTATATTTTGTAACTTTTAGAAATACATTATTTCATGACATTTGGTCCTTGAAATAAATTAAGGATAGGTGTGTTACACAGATTTATTATACAATATGTAAATAATTACTAGAAGAGCCAACATAAGATCCTAGCAAATTCCTTATAAAATCACCTGCTTGGCCCTACCCAGTTCGGCTCAGTGGATAAAGCATTGGCCTGTGGACTGAAAGGTTCCAGGTTCAATACCCTGTCAAGGGTACGTGCCTCGGTTGTAGGCCTGATCCTTGGCCCTGGTCGGAGTGTGTGGGTGGGGCAACCAATTGATGTGTCTCTCTCACATTGATGTTTCTCTTTCTCTGTTCTCTCCCACTCCCTTCCACTCTCTCTAAAAATCAGTGGAAAAGTATCCTCCGGTGAGGATTAACAAAACAAACAAACAAACAAAAATCATCTGCCTGTATTAGAAAACACTGTTGCATTAGAATAAAGTAAATTATTTAGGAAATTGTCATTGATTTGCTGGTAGGAATTTAAAAAACTTTTTTTGTACTCTTTCATCCAGAAATTTTACTACTAAGAATATATTCTAATTAAATAATTAGACGTTTGCTCAAAACTGAGCTACAACAAAGTCTTCATAAGCATTGCTCATGTAATTTTTAGTATAAGTAACAATAGCACTAATTGGGTATAAAAAAGAAATCCAAAAACTTTATGACTCAACATACAGAAAAGCATATTTTTTTGCTCACACAAATTCCAAAATGATGTCTTTGGTGAATGCACATTCATATGGTTATTCAAAAACTCAAACCCCTTCCATCTGCTGATTCCTCCATGTCCTGAGACCAAGGAGTCCCCTGAAGGAGAGTCTGCCCTTGGCTGGTTTGGGAACAGGAAGGTCAGTTACCTGGAAGATGCTGAGCCTTCAAGTGGCATAGCCCACTTTTGCTCGTGTTCATTGGCCAGACACAGTCTATGCTCACTCGACACTATGGGAGGCTGTGTTCTTAGGCAGCAGATGAACTAGATTTTGGTGAACATGTAATAGTTTCTCTGCAACTTGTAATTGTGAATAAACTCTAAAATAAATTACACCCACATAGCAGAATACTGAATGCAATGAAAAGATGTTTTTCTACTGAGCAAAACGTGTTGATTACAAAAAGTGCTTCTGGCACAAAAGTTATCATTGCTCACATGGTTATCATGACTTATAATAATCCTTTAGTTATTAAAGGCTGACAGAGCAAGACTTACAGAATGATATCATTGCAGTGATATCATAAGTCTTATTTTTCTTTCTTTTTCGTTCTAAAACCACATGTGTTTTGTAATGAGAGCATAATATGTTAGAAAGATTTCACACTGTGGAATCTGATTTATATACATTTGAAGATGGATTTTGTTATTTATTACCTGGGTTAACTCAAACCAATTAATAAACTTATAAGAGGTTACAATTCTTTTGTAAAAATGAGGAAAATAATAATCCAAGTGAATATTCACATGGAAAACACTCAGCAAAGTGTGTAGTACTTAGAAGGGACTATAACAATCCTACAAATAATGGAGTGATGTCAGTTGCTGTATTTGATGTCATGTGGCAAGTCATTCCAACTAGAGAGTAATTTTGTAGAAAATATATTCAAATGGACTGCATTTCTCCTGTTCTTTTATTAGCTCCCAATAGTTTAATATAATTTTAATGAAAGTTTCCTTATCTTAAAACCCAGCATCTTATCATAAGCCTTCCAAAATACACATCATAGGATAAGAATATTCCTACATCTGGAATATTTTCTTTTGACTACATTTGAGTCCTGTTTTTGACTAAATACTAAGAACTGCCTTCTCACGTTGAGTTAAGATTGTACATTTTGGCAGACACTGTGGGTTGCCTACCAATCAGCCACTTTCTCCCTCAATGCTGGCCAAGTCTGCTTGTCACGGTGGCCCTGGAAATGTCAGACTCTGGCTGTCCCAGTCTTTCATGCAGCGAGGGCAGGGGCACGCGATCCAGTCCTGTGTGGGCCAGAGGAGAAGTCTGCTGGGAACGTTTCAGAGGGGTGTTTCTCCCAGTGAAGTGACTGTGTTCAGCTACTAAACTTCCTTGTATCTATACCCTGTGCTTTGGGGTTCCCCCATCTGGAGGCGGAGTCTCTTTCCTCACTTTTTTGAATTTAAGGCTGATCTCATGACCTAATTTTGACAACAGAATATAGCAAAGCAACTGTGCACCATTTTGAAGCCTAGTCAGAAGAAACCTTGTAAATAAGGAAATTAGAGCACTCTTTCCCAAGAAAAACAACAATTTCACTGGTAAAAAATTTAAAAACAAGTATTTAAAGTCTCTGGAAATTCTCCTAAGAGCATAAAGCAAAGGGAGAAACCTTTATTCACTAAAATCTACTAAGCTGGTAAAAGTAGTAAGAGTCTGTGGAATTGCTGCAGCCGTTTTGGACTCTCAGGGGAAACATTGGTGACACCCTGAAGAGAAAAATGGATCCTTGATAACATCATTGAATCCCAGAACTGATGAACTCTTAAACTGTCTGTCTACTTACTGATTGCTTTTTATGTGAGAAAATACATTTCCTATTGTTTAAAATATTTCAGTCTAAATATTTTATTTTTGCAATGAATTATATTATGTGATTCTCCGAATAGAACTAATCCATGGAAAAATCATGTACAGTGTAAAGTTTGTACTTGCCCATGCTATTTTTTTCTCCTTTTTTTTAAAAAAAAAAATATTTTTATTGATTTCAGAGAGGATGGGAGAGGGATAGAGAGAGAAACATCAATGATGAGAGAGAATCATTGACTGGCTGCCTCCTGCAGCACACAACCTCGGCATGTACCCTTGGCTGGAATTGAACCTGGGACCCTTCAGTCTACAGACCGACGCTCTATCCACTGAGCCAAACCAGCTAGGGCACTGGCCATGCTATTTCTTTAGAGCACTGCTTTATCCTCCAAAGGCTGCTTTTCCTGGTCCAGTATTCATGCATGCCTGCATACTCTCACCATTTATGACTCATTCAGATCCAAGGTGTTGAATGACAAGTCTTTGCTAATTCCAATAAGATTACTTGTACTTAACATGTTCATTTTAGGTTTTGCATCCTGGAGTCTACCAAATGTTTAGTCAGGGATCATGAGACAAACATGGGCTCATTAGAGATCCTTAGATAAATAGTGAATGCTGGCTTATTTTCAGAGCTCATTTTTATTGACCTAGGTGTGTACATGTTGGCTCTCTCTGCAAAAGACTCTTAAAAGCATGGCATGGCCTGTATAAAAGTGAATAACCTAATATAAGAATCCCAATTGTCTGACTCCAAAATTAGTACTGCCTTCATAGGTGCCCGTGTGGCCTGCAGGTCGGCCACCTGGAGCCCACCAGGAAGCATTTTTAAAGTCTTGCCTTTACATTGTTATATTACTTCAAACATTATTATGTTTTACTGTGCTTATCTTTTCTTTGCAAGAGCAATCACCATCAAAAGAATACAGATGACAATGGATAAATGAATCTTTGGTAATTGTGTTTTTATCTTTAGTTTTAGAAATCTTATCAGTCTATTTTTGGTATTCGAAATATAGATGAAAAGAAACTATACACATGAAATAAAACAGCTGCCTTGAAAAAGAAACAATGACATACTGGCTTTTCATTTTTAGTAAATTTAGATTTCCCTGGGTGCTTTTTCAGTTTGTTTCTCAATTAATAAGAAAATAGAATAGGTCGAGAAAATGGCGGAGGCTTAGACGGACGTGTTGGTGCTTTGTCCCGGACCAGATGGGGGCGAGCAGCTGAAACGGGTAACAATCAGCCTGATTAAGCTGGGGCGGTTCAGCTGAGAGACAGTCTGCAGCCAGGAAAGACAGAAAACTCCTAAAAAATGCGGATGGTAGGAGATTGAGGCTGAAACCTCCCTCTGGACGCCAGCGCAGCGGCGGGACCGCGCCATCTCAGGCAGCGTTCACCAGCATCCAGAGATCGGCTACTAGCCCGGCGGCTACTGACCCGGAGGCAGCGATTCGCAAACAGCGCGACTGCAAGAGCCAAGGGGAGACCTGCACCCCTCCACGGAAAGGTTGGACTTGCCTCGAAGGTACGGTTCGCAGTTCAGGTTGGAGCGAGGAACGCGCGCGCGCGGGCGCAGGGGAAAATCTGCGTCCGCCAAAATCCGCGCTCTCCAAAATCCGTGCCTCTTGCCGGGGGCTTGGGCGCGCGCAGACACTCCGCGCGGTTCTGGAGGGTGGAACCCTGCGAGTTCCAGCAGCTTCCCAGGCTCTTGTTCGCACACTTCCTCTTACTTCTGTGGGTTTGATTGTTGAGCCCAGTGCATGTGAGTGCCCAGTTGGGGTCACTAGCAGAGCTTGTAGGGGAAGATTGTTTTTGGGGAGCCTGGGAAACAGAACTGGGAGTGGCGCTGGGGGAACCACCTCTGGGCGGAGCTGGTTCAGGTACAATAGGCAGCTCCTGGTCGGAGAGAACTTATAGCCTCGGAGGTCAACCCAGACACACTGCCACCCAGAGGCAGAGCCACGAACTGACTCCTCTGTAAATACAGATAAGGCAATAAGGACTGTGGCTTACAACAAGGAGGAACAGTGTATCAGAGGGAAAGTCAACATCCTCCTGAGTTCCCGGCGTGCCAATAAGAAGAGTAGAAGATCTGAAGCACCTGCATTACTGCACATTTTTATTTTTATTTTTTTAAATTACTTTTTCTCCTTTTAACTAAGAAAACATTTTTTTTTCATTTTTCTTTTTTCTCCATCACCCGATTTGCCCTT
>NW_005874375.1:0-9376 GCF_000147115.1 Myotis lucifugus | reverse complement strand
TCTGATAAGGGCTTAATCTCCAAAATTTATAGGGAACTCATACAACTTAACAAAAAGAAGATAAACAATCCAATCAAAAAATGGGCAAAGGATCTAAATAGACACCTTTCAAAAGAGGACATTCAGAAAGCCAAGAGACATATGAAAACATGCTCAAAGTCACTAATCATCCGAGAGATGCAAATCAAAACAACAATGAGGTACCATCTCACACCTGTCAGAATGGCCATCATCAACAAATCAACAAACGACAAGTGCTGGAGAGGATGTGGAGAAAAAGGAACACTTGTGCACTGCTGGTGGGAATGCAGACTGGTGCAGCCACTATGGAAGGCAGTATGGAGGTTCCTCAAAAAATTGGAAATGGAACTCCCATTTGACCCTGTGATCCCACTTCTAGGAATATATCCCAAGAAACCAGAAACACCAATCAGAAAGGATATATGCACCCAGATGTTCATAGCAGCACAATTCACCATAGCTAAGATCTGGAAACAGCCTAAGTGCCCATCAGTAGATGAATGGATTAGAAAACTGTGGTACATCTACACGATGGAATACTATGCTGCTGTTAAAAAGAAGGAACTCCTACCATTTGCAACATCATGGATGGAACTGGAGAGCATTATGCTAAGTGAAACAAGCCAGTCAATGAAGGAAAAATACCACATGATCTCACTCATTCATGGATAATAAAGACCATTACAAACTTTTGAACAATAATAGATACAGAGGCAGAGCTGCCTCAAACTGATTGCCAAACTGCAGTGGGAAGGCCAGAGAGAGTTGGGGGGCAGGAGGGAGGGGAGTAAGAGATCAACCGAAGGACTTGTATGCATGCATATAAGCATAACTAATGGACATAAGACACTGGGGGGTAAGGGAGGGTAGGGGTGTGTCAAGGGCGGGGGGAAAAAAAGGACACTTATGTAATACCCTTTGTAATACTTTAAGCGAAAAATAAAAAAAAAAAAAAAAAAAAAAAAAAAAAAAAAAGAAAATAGAATAAATAGAGCTCATGATTATATCTAATAGCAAAGCAGAGACCTGAAAGGAAAGAGATCTTCCTACTAATGTAGCTTGCGGGAAGCCACGGCTTTCCAATACTATCATGAGAATGCACCAAGGAACTCGGAAGGCCAATGGACCTTGAGCATTAGCAGGGCTGACGCTAAGCACTGTTTGTTCATGCTGAGAGAGTGGTGACTCGAAGCAATTTCCTGACCTAATAGCCTCCAAGTAAAAGTTTACTGGACCTTACTAATCTTTGCTGATCTTTACTGACCTTAGAGACGGTCTATCTGCTACCTGTTTGCCATGCTTTACTGAGGGCAAGATGTGTATCTAAAACTGAATAAAAAACAGATACGCCCAGGTTTCAGTGTGTCTCTCTTCAAGAAAGAGGCTCCACCTGGCCCCCACCCCTTAATAATTCATATTTGTGTCTAGTATTTTCATTTGTGCGTTGGCCCCTCCTTCAGATCCTGAACCCAGCCATGCAGGTTGCGACAGTAGCGAATAAGCTTGAAAATCCATTACAATTAGTATTCCTTTTCTGGGCTTCTTGCTCATAGTTGATCACTTCTCTTGTGTTAACTACTTTGAAGTATCTGGTTTCAGAGACTGCCTTCTGAAGGTGTTGCAGTTGTCTGTTGGCCTTTCATTTGATGATAACGGAGTGCTCTCTGTGGCTGGCTTCAGATCCAGGCAATCTTAAATCTTCACTGCTATTGTTTCCTGGGGGAATTTGCTCTTAATGGGTTGTATTTCACTAATAAAAATATCCTGACAGCAAAGTAGTTGCAGGGTAGGAGAAAACTAGGAGCCAGCTATTTCACAAGCAACTTACAAAACAAAATTAAGGGTATAATACTTCATAGATCTCTATTTATAGGAAAAGAGATCATTTGCAGATTGAAAGTGCCTTGCATTGTTTTTGTGCACTATTATTCCTCTAGCCATGTCTAAATGGCTGGCACACCGTCTATACAATATCCTAAAAGTCAACACTAACTTCGGGTCCAAAAATCCCAGGCTCAAGTCTTTTCTGCGTTGGGTGTGATGTAGGGACTGGTTAGAAAGGGCAGGAAAAGTGATTGAGAACCCTCTCTAGAAATCTATGGGAGAGTCTTAGTCAATAAAGAACTGTTTCTATGATTTTTCTTTATGGCTTTGAAAAATGAACCTTGTTTCGTGAGCTTTTACTAATGCCAGGAAGAATTGGTAAACTAATGTACAAAAGATGTGCTTCATTTGACTAAATGTGCATTCGGATGACTAAGTTTCTAACTTTGCATGGCACACTTGCCACTTTTCCACAGGAATAAGAAAGTGCTGAGCTTCTGCTTCTCACTTAACTAAATATGCTTGGCACTTAAAGGCTGCCCTTGACCTGAACAACCCTCTGTTGTTTAGAATTTAGCCTTACTGTGATATTGTCATTTCCCAAGTGATGATAGCCATCTATGGCTAACAAAGGATTTAATTTCGTGGTATCTGATCTTGTCACAGGGACAGAGGAAAACTGGGAAAAAAGATCAAGTTCCTGGTTATTCTTTGCAAGGGGAGGAATGGCCTTCATTATAGCCAAGGCCCAAGGCATAAACAGTCTTGCTTTGAAGAATGTCATCTATAAACCAATTCCCTATACCTTCACCAAGATTTAAAGTTATGATTTTACCAATTGTTAATATAACTAAGGAACAATACTAACTAAAGGCATTTGTTAGACTAAACAGAGAAGGAAAATATGAGCTAATAAAACTTAAAAAGTTAAGTCTTTCAGGCCAATGATAACAGAACTTAGGTTTTTGGTCCATGATAGATAGCTAGATGTGTACAAGAGCAAAGAAAATGGCAAGGTAGAAAGAAATGGATGTTTGGTTAAAATCCAAGCAAAGTGCACACAGGATTTGAAAATATCTATTGTTACTTCATTGAGTAGCACAATGATATAGGCTTTTTGAAGAGAAATGTAGTGCAGATTTTTAAAAAATAACCATGTCAGTCTTTGTTGTTTGTCTACCTGATAATGAGTTTCTCCTTTATCCCCTTTCTGCCACCACCCCCTGCTTCTTTGTTAGTGAATACCAAGTTGCTCACATCATCAATAGCTTCTGACCCATTCCCTCCCTCAGGATTATAAATCTTGATTAATCTAAACCAGCTGATGGTAATCAACTGCCTTCAGACTGGCCCCCTATTTTATAAATAAAATTTATTGGAACATACAATGCCTTGTTATTTAGTGTCACCTATGGAAGCTTTCCTACTACAACTTAAAAGAGGTTGCTTTTTTTCTGATCATAAAAGTAATATTTGTTCTGTGTACAAAAATGGAAAATATAGAAGCTTATAAAGAAGGCAATACAAATCATGCATAACTATTTTATCAAAATAATTATAATTACTCATACCAACACATGCAAATAATATCTCAGTGCATTCTCTTTTCTATGTATTTTTATTTATTTATTTCCTAACTTTTATTGGATTTATTGGGGTGACATTGGTTCACAAAACCATACAGGTTTCAAGTGTGCAACTCAATAAAACATCATCTGCACACTGCATTGTGCACCCATCGCCCCAAGCAAAGTCTCTTTCCATAAACCATTTCCCAACCTTTGCCCACCTCCACCTATCCTCCATGTTTCTCTCTGGCTATCTCACACGTTGTCTGTGTCTATGAATGATTATATATGTGTTTGTTTAGCCCCTTCACCTTCTTTCATCCAGCCCTTCAACCCCCCTTCCTCTGACAACTGTCATTCTGTTCCATGTATCCATGCCTCTGTTTCTATTTTGTTATCAGTTTATTTTTTTCATTTGATTCCACATATAAATGAGATCATATGGTATTTTTTCTCTGAGAGGCTTATTTCACTTAGCATAATAATCTCCAGGTCCATCCATGCTGCTGTAAAAGGTAAGATTTTCATTTTTAAATATTTAACTGATTTTTACTTTTTACAATTATTTTTAAATTTAATTTAGTTGGATGGCATTGGTTAATTAAAGTATATGTGTTTCGGGTATGCAGTTCTACAATGCATCATCTGTAGATTATATTGTTTGTTTACCAACTCAGATCAAGTCTCCTTCCATCCCCATATATCCTTCCTTTATTCTCTGTACCTCCCCATCTCCCCCTCCCTCTGGTAATTGCCATACTATTGCATGTGTCCATGAATCTTTTTTTGTAATTTGCTTAATCCCTTCATATTTCTCACCTAGCTCCTAATCCCCTCACCTCTGACAGCTGTTCTCTGTATCCATAAGTCTGTCTCCACTTATATGTGGAATCTAATGAACAAGATTTCCTTTCCTTTTTTTTTTTTTAACAGTTGAGTAGTATTCCATTGTGTAAATGTACCACTGCTTTTTTTTTATTCGCTCATCTACGGATGGGCACTTAGGGTGTTTCCATATCTTGTAAATAATGCTGCAATTAACATAGGATCCTTATATTCTTTTAGTTAGTGTTCTGGGTTCCTCCAGATATATTACCAGAAGTGGGATTTCTGGGTGAAAAAGCAGATCCCTTTTTAATATTTTGAGGTATTCCATACTGTTTTCCACAGTCTGCATCCCCACCAACAATGCAGGAGGGCTCCCTTTTCTCCACATCCTTGCCAGCTCTTGTTGATTTAATGATAATAGCCATTTTGAAGGTGTGAGGTGATATCTCATTGTGGTTTTAATTTTCATCTGTCTGATGTTTAGTAATGTTGAAATTTTTTTTTCATGTCTATTGGCCATTTGTACGTTCTCTTCGAAGAATGTTCAGTTCCCTTGCCCATTTTTTAAATTGGGTTGTTTGTTTTGAGGTTGAGTTGTATACGTTCTTTATAAATTTTGGGTATTAACCCCTTACCAGATGTATCATTGGTTAATATGTTCTCTCAATCCAGTGGGTTCCCTTTTCATTTTTTTGATGGCTTCTTTTGCCGTGCAAAAGCTTTTTGGTTTGATGTAGTCTCATTTGTTTATTTTTTCCTCTGTTTCCCTTGCCCAAGAAGATATATTAGAAAAAATACCGCTACAAAAAAATTTCTGAAATTTTACTGCCTGTATTTTCTTCTAGGATTTTTATGGTTTCTTGATGTACAAATAAGTCTTTAATCTATGTTGAGTTTATTCTTGTGTATGGTGTACGTTGGTAGTCTAGTTTCATTTTTTTTGTCTAATTGTCCCAATGCTTTTTATTGAAGAAACTGTCTTTACCCAATTGTATGCTTTTTCCTCCTTTATCAAATATTAATTGACCATCAAGGCATGGGTTTATTTTCCTTGCTCTCTATTTGTTCCATTGATTTATGTGCCTGTTCCTGTGACAATACCATGCATGTTTTGATTAACATGGCATGGAATATAGGGTGTTTTTTTTTTAATCAGGTAGTGTGATACCTCCAACTTTGTTTTTCATTCTTAAGATTGCTGAGGCTATTTCAGGTCTTTTTGGTTCCATGTAAATTTTTGAAATATTTGTTCTACATCTGTGAGGTATGAATTCATATTTTAATAGGAATTGCATTGAGTCAGTAGGTTGCTTTGGGTACTATGGACATTTTAATGATATTATTTTTTCCTATACATGAACATGGTATGCGCCTACTTTTTATACCTTTCTCAATTTCTTTCTTCAGTATTTTATAATTTTTTGAGTACAAATTATTTTCCTCCTTGGCCAAACTTAATCTTAAGTACCTTATTATTTTTTTAAAATTTGTGTTGCAATAGTAAATGGGATTTTTTCTTAATTTATCTTTCTGATAGCTCATTATTGGTGTGTAAAATGTCAAAAATTTGTGGACATTAATATTGCATCCTGTTACTTTTCCAAATTCATTTATTAGATCTAGCAGTTTTTTGGTTTGTTTGTTTGTTTGTTTTTTGGGGGGCATCTATAGGATTGTCTAAGTACAATACTATGTCATCTGTGAATAATAAAAGTTTTACTTCCTTCTTTCCAATTTGGATGCCTTTTATTTTCTCATGTCTGATCACTGTGGCTAGAAGTCCCATACTATACTGAGTGAGAGTGGTGAAAGCAGACATCGCTGTCTTATTCCTGATCTTAAGGAAAACACTTTTGGTGTTTGCTCATTGAGTCTGATGTTGGCTGTAGGTTTTTCATATATGGCCTTTATTATGTTCAGGTATGATCTCCCTATTCCCACTTTGCAGAGAGTTTTTATCATTAATGGGTGCTGGATTTTATCAAATGCTTTTTTCTGCATCTCTTGCTATGATCATGTGATTTGTGTCTTTCATTTTGTTTATGTGATGTACCACATTTATTGATTTGTGAATATTGTACCAACTTTGCATACCTAGAATAAATCCCGCTTGATTGTGGTGTATGACTTTTTTAATGTATTGCTCGATTCAGTTTGCTAATATTTTGTTGAGGATTTTAGCATCTATGTCCATCAGTGATATTGGCCTATAATTTTCTTTCTTTGTAGTTTTTTTGTCTGATTTTGGAATTAAGATGTTACTGGCCTCATAAAAGGAGCTTGGAAGTATTCCCTCTTCTTGATTTTTTTTTGAATAGTTAGAGAAGGATAGATGTTAGTTCTTCTTTGAATGTTTGGTAAAATTTGCCTATGAAATCATCAGTTCAGGACTTTTGTTTGTTGAAAGTTTTTTTTTTTAAAGTTTATTTTTTATTGTTGACATTATTACAGATATTCCCTATTTCCCTGCCCCCACACTTCACCCCTCCATCCAGTCCCTGCTCCACCTAGTCCTTCACCACACTATTGTATGTATCCTTGGGCTATGCATAGATGCATATAGATTCTTTGATTAATCTCTTCCTGTCCTGCACACCTTCATGCCCTCTGAAATTTGTCAGCCTGTTCTGTGCATTCACACCTCTGGACCTATTTTGTTTATCAGTTTATTTTATTCATTAGATCCCACATATAAGTGAGATTATATGATATTTGTCTTTTTCTGACTGGCTTATTTCACTTGGTCTCCAGGTTCATCATGCTGTTGCAAAGGGTAAGATATCTTCCCTTTGTACAGCTGTATATTGTTCCATTATGCAAATGTACCACAGCTTTTTTATCCACTCATTGACTGCTGGGCACTTGCACTGTTTCCAGATCTCAGCTACGGTAAATAATGCTCCTTTGAACATAACGGTGCATATATTTTTTTCTGATTGGTGTTTTGAGTTTCTTGGGATATATTCCCACAAGTGGGATTTCTGGGTCAAAGGCAGTTCTATTTTTAATATTTTAAGGAAATGCCATACTGTTTTCCACAGTGGCTACACCAGTCTGCATTCCCACCAGCATGTACTAGGTTCCCTTTTCTCCACCTCCTTGCCAGCACTTGTTATTTGTTGATTTTTTAAATGGTAGCCATTCAGTTTTGGGTAGTACAGGTATTTTAATGATTTAATTCTTTCAATCCATGAAAATGGTATATGCTTCCACTTGTTTGTATCTTCCTCTATTCCTTTTTTTCAATGTCTTATATTTTTTCTGAGTATAGGCCTTTTACCTCCTTGGCTAAATTTATTCTTAGGTATCTGCTGTTTTTTGTTGAAATGGTAAAATGGGATTATGCTTTTTAGTTTCTCTTTCTGATAGTTCATTATCTGTATTTAAAAATGCCATTCAAGCCCTAACCGGTTTGGCTCAGTGGATAGAGCGTCGGCCTGTGGACTGAAAGGTCCCAGGTTCAGTTCCGGTCAAGGGCATGTGCCTTCGTTTCGAGCACATCCCCAGCAGGGAGTGTGCAGGAGGCAGCTGGTCGATGTTTCTCTCTCATCGATATTTCTAACTCTCTATCCCTCTCCCTTACTCTCTGTGAAAAATCAATAAAATATATTTTAAAAAATGCCATTCATTTCAGGATGTTAAGTTTGTATCCTGCTACTTTGCTGAATTCATTTATTAAATCTAGTAGCTTTTTAGTGGAGCCTTTAGGATTTTCTATGTACAATATCATGTCACCTGCTAATAACGACAGTTTTATTTTCTCCTTCCCAATCTGGATGTCTTTTATTTTTTCTTCTTGTCAGATCGCTGTGGCTAGGACTTCAGGTGTTCTGTTGAATACAAGTGGTGAAAGCAGACATCCCTGCTTTTTCCTGTTCTTAAGAGAAATGCTTTTCGTTTTGCCCATTGAATATGATGCTGGCTGTAGGTTTGTCATACATGGTCTTAATTAAGCTGAGGTTTGATCCCTCTATTCTACTTTTCCGAGAGTTTTGCAGAGAATTTTTATTAAAAATGGGTGCTTGATTTTGTTGAATGCTTTTTCTGCATCTATTAATATTATTATGCAATTTTAACCTTCATTTTGTTTATGTAGTGTATCACATTCATGGAATGTTTTTAGTGTATTGCTGAATATTGGCCTGTAATTTTCTTTCTTTGTAGTGTCTTTATCTGGTTTTGGAATTAGGATAATGCTGGCCTCATAAAAGAGTTTGGAAGTCTTCCCTCCTCTTGAATTTTTTGGAATAGTTTGAGAAGGATAGGTGTTAGTTCTTTTTTGAATGTTTGGTAAAAGTGGCCTGTGAAGCTTTCCAGACCAGGGCTTTTGTTTGTAAGGAATTTTTTGATTATTGCTCAATTTTATTAGTTGTAATGTCTATTCGGGTTTTTTATTCTTCCTGATTTAGTTTTGGAAGATTGTATGTTTCCAGAAATTTATCCATTTAACCTAGGTTTTTCAATATGTTGACATATCATCGTTTATAGTATTTTTTTTACAATCCTTTGTATTTCTGTGATGTCAGTTTTTACTTCTTCTCTTTCATTTCTTATTTTATTTATTTGGGTCCCCTCTCTTGTTTCTTGATGAGTCTGGTTAAAGGCTTGTCAATCTTGTTTTTCTTTTCAAAGAACCAGGTCTTGGTTTCACTTATCTTTTGTATTTTTTCTAGTCTAGCTGCCATTTATTTCCACTCCATTATTTTTTTTCCTTCTGCTTACTCTTGACTTTATTTGTTGTTCTTTTGGGTGTAGGGTTAGATTGTTTGAGGTTTTTCTTGCTTCTTGAGGTAGGCCTGTATTGCTATGAACTTCCAACTCAGGATTGCTTTTGCTGTGCCCCATGGATTTGGGGTTGTTATGTGTTCATTTTAATTTGTTTCCAGGTAACTTTTGATTTCTTCCTTGATTTCATTGTTATCCCATTTATTATTTTATAACATGTTATTTAGCTTCTGTGTGCTTGAATGTTTTGCAGTTCTTTTTATAATAGTTGATTTCTAGTTTCATATTATTGTGGTCAGAGAAGATGCTTGATATAATTTCAATCTTCTTGAATTTATTAAGACTTATTTTGCATCCTAACATGTGGTTTATCTTTGAGGATGTTCCATGTGCACTTGAGAAGAATGTAT
>NW_005874374.1:14728-16296 GCF_000147115.1 Myotis lucifugus | reverse complement strand
AGTTGAACACTGGTTTAAAGTATTACATATGTCTCCTTTTCCCCCCATCGACCCCTCCTTGATCACTCCCACCCCCCTAATTACAAGGAGGCATGATTTAAAAATCAATATCTGTTTCTTCTTCTCGGGATTGGGAGTATTTACTGAATTCAGACCACCACCAGAAGGTTGAGTCTCACCTTTTGAACAGATCTTTGTGTCTGAATCCTTTGGAAAGTTTCTCAGATGAAGGATGAAGACTTGTCAGAGAATCTCAGTCTGGATTCTTCTATACTTCTCTCACACACCTGCAATCTTTTTCCTTCTTCACTGGGTCTCTGAGGAGCCTAAATGGAATACTCTGATGGGAGAAAGAATTCATTCACTTGTTGACCCCCCTTGTTCAGTTGGCAAGGTAAACACTGTGTGTAGAGTGAAAACTTCCAGGAGTGCTCAGGTGACTCAGAAATTGGCCTTCTTAAGAACCCAGAGCATTTTTTGCAAAACACAGACTTATTTGAAGATACTGGTCATGTAAGGGCTTGTGAGTCATCTTTGTCCTAAGATCAGCAGGAAGTCAGGAAACATGTTAAACACTGGGGGTGACCCAAAGAGCATTTCATGTTGACAAGCTGACTGCCTGCACTGTGGTGGAAGGTCTATAACAATACCTGCTATGCTGTATCAATACCTACATTCTAGTAGTGCTTACAGTTCAGAGAATTGCAGTTTAGCTACATAAATTGTCAACAAGGCAGGGAATCATGATCCCCATTCGTGATGAGAAAACCTGTCAGAGTGTGTTTCCAAGACCATGATGCTTGGCTAGCTGTGGGCTCTCTGCTGCACTTGTGCTGTCGCCTTCTGTGTCTTTCAGGTTCCTAGTGGATCTACATTTAAATGGCGCTAACACTGCACTTTCACAACCTTGCCAGCACTCTGTTTAACACTGAATTGCAAAGGTCACACACTTGGGTATTGTGACCCTTGATAATAAATAAAATTGAATGGAATAAAAATATCAACATCTGAGTTAATATTATAGCACGTTTTCTAATTTTTGTGATTTTTTTGAGATAAAGAAGTTGTATTCTGAGACATGGCACTTTTAATTTTTTTATTTTTCTTAGGACAAATTATTACTATCATGAAAATTGTTTTGTAATGAAATGATTTCCAACCCTAATCATGGGCTCTGGGATTTTTCACATATTTTATTTAGTTTTAAAACTTCACAGTGAATTAACTGGTATTTCCCCATTTTCTGGAAGAAAATATTGAGGTCTAGAGATGGTTTGTTGAAGAACAACAGCTAGTAGGAAATGGCACAGAACCGAGATCACAGTGGTTTTATAGTAGTTTCGCCTGCACAAAATTTGTCTAGCAAGAATAGTTGAGGATGCACTTTATCATACTGGGCACTGGAAAGTCCAGACATAGAAAAAAGAGGCTCTGGACTTGACTATCTTTTTACTCATAAAGTCTGGTTTTAACTTGGATCGTTCTGTTGACTGAATGCTATCTGCTGAGGGTAGACTTGTCATACCTTCCTAGTTATTTGGATTTTATATGTTCTTGTTGTTTTAGGG
>NW_005874374.1:0-14628 GCF_000147115.1 Myotis lucifugus | reverse complement strand
CTTAAAATTGGAGTTTTACTGGCCTAAAACCAACACCGTGGTCTCTTGTTAAACTTAGCCTCGGACAAGTGCCTCATGTGGGTCCAAGCGTTAGGGGCCTTCACAGTGGCTTCGAGGGAGTCCAGCCTCCTGGTGGGAACATCCGTGTGTGTCCGCTGAGTGCTCAGTAACTGGCTTCTGAACAACATAGAGGACAGCCCAGCTGATGGGGTGTCAGGTCCTGTCACTTGTCTTGTACTCTCGTTCTTGAGGTCCCTTCCTTCCTCTCAGCCTCTCTCAGCCTCGCTTTCTCTCTGTGTGTGCGTCTCTGTCTGTGCCACTGACCTGTTGTTCTGTCTTGAAGCTGAGTCCCCACCCGTTTCCTTAGCACTTTAGTAAATCTTGGTTTAGGTAAGTTCTCCACTTTACTCTGAGAGTGTCTTGGTCTGAGAAAAGATACGGCATATTGTGCTACTTTATTATAACTTCTAGACACAACCTGTCAATTCGCATGAGTGGCATAGATTTCAACCTTGACATTCCTCATACAATGATTCTAGTGTGAAGCCATCCAGCTTAGCACCCAGAGTACTAAGCCACATTGACTTCAGGGCCTCCTGATACCATGTGTTCTCTGTGAGCTGTCAACCTCTAGTATCGCCGGGTCCCTAAGCATTCTCTGCCGGTTGCCCGAAGGATCTTTTGAAAATGTAAATATGATCATGTCTCTTATGAAAACTAACAGTGGTCTCCTATGGCCTTTAGAAATGAGTCCCTAATCCTTAGCGTGTCCGTCCAGGCCCTCTATGATCTGACCTTAGCTTCTTTGGCAGTCGTGTCTCTCCCTCACCCCTTCTCTGTGGTCACACTTTGAGATCCTGATTGGCATCACACCCTCCCAGCCCAGCTTAGAGCTGTGCCATGCCCTGTGTCCCAACGTCTCCCTCTGGAGTCGGTGGAAGTCTGGTGTTCTATCAGGCACCTCCGATCTTTCCCCTGTCCTGCTCTCTGCTCCCATAGTTTTTTGTTTTTGTTTGCGTTTTTGTTGTTGTTGTTGTTTTTTTTTTGCAATACCATGCAATGCTACAACCTTGTCCACCCTCAGGAGTGTTAAGGATCTCATTCAGTGTGCAAGCTGAGAATTATAGGCAGCAGACTAGTGATGAAGCTAACAGTAGGGATTTGTCTTTCTCACAAAATAACAAGTGCACAGGTAGGTGGATCCAGTATTGAATTCAGCTCCTCAATGATGTCAGGGTAAGCTCCCAGCATCAACGAGAGGAAGAAAAGTCCTCTCTTCGCTCTTGTGCTTTATATCAGAGAGGAAAATAGTGTCTCAGAAATCAACTATGAGACTCTTGCTTGAACCTTGGGCAGAACAGGCCGAATTGCAAGGGACATGGGGCAGTTTTGTGTCAAACTGCTCCTGAAGGAGGTGCCTCAGCCCAGGAGGAGGTGGTGAGGGGGAAGAGCAGTGGGGACATGTGGGATGGTGAGCTTCCCATTTCTGGTGAGCTTCCTGTTTCTACTGGGATCACTAATGGCCCCGTCCATTTCTTCTGTGTGGACTTGTGGAGGAAAGGTGTCCAGACATTCAGGGATGACTGTTTCACAACGGTTTCCTAGTGTCTTGAAGTTCCCTGTCTCATAGGGTCTATATTATCCACATATAACTTGTTAGACGTATATGTTTTAGTTGATCTCAGAGAGACGAAGGGAAAGGGAACAAAGACAGCGGGGGCGTTAGGGACTAAGGGGTGGAGTGAGGAGGCTGGCGAAGGGGAGAGAGAAACATCAATGATGAGAGAGCATCTTTGGTCACATAGCCCCTAGCCTGCAACCCCGGTACTGGCCCTGACTGGGAATGAAACGGGGATCCCTTGGTTCTGGGGTCGACGCTCAAGCACTGAGCCACACCAGCCCGGCAGCCACATGTCACTTTAAAATGAAACTTTTATTCATTCAAATTTAGTAAAACTTAAAATTCACTGAGACGTTTAGGTGTCTCTTGTTGGATAGCTGAGGAGTGTTGGCTTGGTGTATTGACCAGCTGGTTTGCCTTGAAAGCAAATATGAAATGAAAGAAAGGAAATGTGTCTCCCCTCAGAGCAAGAGTGTTCACATGAGAACGATGAGCTTTGGATGGTTGGGCCACCGCACTGAATGGATCCCTCTTGCACAGCGTGCCTCCTTTGGAAATACTCACCAGTGGCATTCCTTTGTCCTTTTCTGCTTAGAATTTTCTGACATGATGCTTTTCATTTTAATTATAGATTGTTGCAGTGGTGGTGTCAGTGAACTATGGCCCTTCCGGTAGAACCAGGGCTGTGTACCTTGTTTCCGGACCGTCCTGTTCCAGTGGAACCATTGCCTCTTCCTAAGCTGAGTTGGACTGGTGAGTTAAATTCTGGGCTCATGGAGGAAGGGAAATGATTAAGGAAGTGTTTGGTGGAGGGAGTTGTTTTGAGTTACTCCTGTTGCAACCAAAGCAATGCTCTTTCGCTCCCTAGTGATTTTAAATATGGTGAAGAGCTAGTCTAGTGGTTGTTTCTGGCCAAATAGCAAATCTAGCTAAACAGCGAGGGAACTAGGATGCCCCCCATTAAGTGAATTTTGCTTTCATGAGAACATTTCAAGATGCAAATTGGCACTTGGGAAAGTTTAGAAAGGTTTGATTGAGTCTGGCCAGTGTCGCCCAGTGGTCGAACCGGGCAGGAGTGCACAGTTGGTGTGATTCCGGGTCAGGGCACAGGCCCGGGTTGCAGACTGGATCACCAATAGGGGTCGTGAAGGAGGCAACCGATCAATGCTTCTCTCTCATCATTTACGTTTCTGTCTCGCCCCTTCTCCCTCCCTGAAATCAATCAAAGTGTATTTCTAAAATACATATTGAGTCTAAACCCGGCTGATATGGCTCAGTAGATGGGCATCTCCCCTTGCACTGAAAGGTTTCCGGATCAGTTCCCAGGGAGGGCACATGGCAGGGTTTTGCGGTCAATTCCATGTCGGGGGTGGGCAGGAGGCGGCTGATGTGCCTCTCCCCTATGTTTCTCTGCCTCTCCCTTCCTCTCTCTACTGTCTATCTATATATTGGAGGTATGATCCTTGTGTCAACCAGAACCTATACATAAAGCAAAATGAGAGAAAACTGTCGCTTCTAGTAGTTTCACTTCTGACAGTTCACTAGTGTTAACATTTTGGTGTATATTTTTCCAGATTTTATTTCCCCATTTTATCAGTGTATACATAGTTATCAGAAAAGAATTAAATGTTTCAAAACTTATTTTAAAACTGTATTATACAGTGAGCATCCTTCCATGTCAGATATGTGTACACATGTGTGTGTGTGTGTGTGTGTGTGTGTGTGTGTATGGGATTCTGTATAGGTACAAGAGTAGACATGGTATACACGTGTTTTTAATCAACAACTTTTTTATTCAAAAAGAGTACTTAACTTAATGGGAAATAGTCTACATAAATAGGTAGGTACTTTTAAAAATTATCATTATTTACTATTAAAAATGTACAGTTGGAATATATTCCTCTTAATTATTTAAGATAATCGCCTAGAACTCTTCTGACAGCACTAGAGAAGCCTTCCAGCACAGCCAGTAGCTGGCTCCATAATGGCTTGAGGTACTGCCTCGGGCCAGGCCAGGCCAGGGCAGGGCTTCTCCTTGGACCAGTCTCTGGCCCCCGAGCAGGCCCTTCCTCTGTCTCTGGAGAGCTCTGGAGCTCGGGGCGTGGACCTGGAGCAGGAGAAAGAGACAGATTGACTCACACACCTGGCTTTCCTGTGACTTTGCGCAGACAGGAAAGATGCCACCGCCTTTAAGGGAACTCCAGCCCGTGAGCCTGCCCTCCCCAGATGATCTGCCCCGATGACCAGTGCCCCTCACCTTGTGGAGTTGCCTCGGTGGGCTCAAGATGCTGCAGCTCCAACCATAGATTTTGGGCGTGGCCCACCAGGTGTGAGGCAGGGGAGTTGACGGGCACCAAGGCCTGCTCTGCCTCGAAACAGGCGAAAGGGAGGGGCTGCCCCAAACCCTGGACCTGGTCCAGCCAGGTCCCCACCATCGCAGCAAAGGCCCTGGGGAGAGGCAGGTGGGCAGCAGAGTCTGAGTCCTGGTCTTTCCTTCCACTCTGCCCTCCCATGGCACACTGGCTTAGATCAGAGCCTCTGTGCAGGCCCCCCTTGCCCACCCTGGGCTCAGCCCCATGCCACCCCCGGCCCCTGTGGGGCTGTCCTGGTTGTAGCAGGTGTGGGATCCAGTAGGTTCAACACGGAGTCTGGGTGAGACTCTTCTTCCCACTGGCAGCTCTCCTGAAGGTCCAGTACACTGCCCAGCCCCACCCTCCAGACCCTGGGCATGGGGGCTGAGGACTGAGACAGACTTGTGAGCAGCCTGCTCACCACAATTCTGTTCTGAGCCTCACCAGGGTGGTCAGGGGAGATGGATATGGAGAGGGGCAGGCAGAGCGGGGTGGGTCTGTGGGGGGGAGGGGACTCTGAGGGACAACTCAGCCCAGCGTCCCCTCTGGGTCTACCAGGCCAGGGACCCCACCCACTGTCGTCTTTGACTCCTGTCCTCCTGGAATAGAAGACTCCAGAGCTCAGGCCTTTCTTGGGAATCAGATGATGTATAAGATTAGGGTTCTGCCAGGCACCCCCCCCCCACCAACACAGTACCCACTATGCTGACTCTGGGGGCCCTACTTCTGGACCCGGAGACCACTCACTTTATGACTTGGGCTTGCGGTGTGTCACCCCGGTCATTGTAAGCAGGTGTGCCTCCAGATGGAAAAAACACTCTGATGGCATCAGCCCTGATGGATGGTGGACACGACCTGCGAATGGTGGACAGCGTGACTGCTGGACCCATTGCCCAGAACTGAGGCCCAGGGATTGTGTCTGCTTCATTCGTTGAGTCAGGCTAAGTGTCTCCAAAAGTGCATGCGCATTGTCGAGTAAAGAAACTCCAACGAGAAGCATGCCATACATCTGAGTGGGCCTGGGCCCCTGCTCTCCCCAGAAATCCCCAGTGTGGCTACACCAAGGACCAGGACCGGCTAGGTGAAATCTCACACTGCTTAACAGGTTGCTTTCCATGTGCTTTTCCACCCTCCGATTCCACAGGCCGCTGATGGGTGTGTCAGAGTTCTTTCCGTGGGACAGAGTGAAAGAATTGCCACCAACAACCGCCGCACGTCCAGCTACCCTGTCTGCAGAGCCAGGGAGCAGGTGAGACCTGCCATGGCTTGACCCCACAGCAGTGCTATGAGGTTGACCCCCCAGCAGCCCACTTTTCAGAGGAGCATCCTGAGACTCGGGAAGATGTGGTGACGTTTCAAGCCTCACAGCTAGCAGTGGGCAGAGTCACGAGTGTGTGCTCACCTAGTTAGAAGCTCGTCCAGGAACCGTTGGGCTCTGGAGAAGGCCAGCGTGGAGACGTGGGGGACGATTCCCCCCGGGAAAGCTGGTCCCATGGCCATGGCCACCTTCTCCGAGGTGCCTTCCTGGAGGGCCTGCATCCTGCAGGACTCATGCAGGTTACCAGTTCGCTCAGCTGCACACTGGGTGGGAGAAGGAAGGACATCCATGTCAGCGGCATGACCGTGAATCCCACAAGGATGGAGGTTTGGAGCTCACTCGGGAGGTCCCAGCCCCACTGGCACGTGTGCAAGAGGCGGGACAGGAGTGCCCCGGCTGGACGAGGTTCTAGGTCTTCAAAGTGCCACTGAATTTCCGTGCATGTTCATACAATTGCCACCTTCTCGGCATGTTTTTTTCTTCCCCCCTTCCCTTTAGCTGAGGATCAACAAACCTCCTAGTAGTAATAGTCCAAATGCAGAGCCCGGGCCCTGTGAGTCCTCAAGAAACGTCCTCGTTATACAGATGAGAACACAGAGGCTTGCTTAGGAAATATCAGATGTCTGCTCAGGGGCATGCAGGTCAGAACTGGGTACTGTCCTGCATGACATTCCCTCTCAGGTACCCGAGACTTACCTGATGCTGACATGGGTGGAAAGGGTGTGGGAACATTTCCCCTCCCCAGCGTGGGAACAGTGTACAGGGTAGACATGGCCTACGAAAGCCTTTGACTTCAAAAGAGAAAGTTATGTTTTATCCTTTTACATTCAAGGGCATTTTAAGACCCTCATTATGGAGATCACAGGTTCCGCAAGGTGGCAAATGCCTGGAGACTGCAGATGGGAGAAAGGCGATCACGGGGCAGGAATCAGACCAGAGGACTCGGGGAGGAGGAGCTAATCCATGTGGTGGGTGAAAAGTGACAGGTGCCTCAGTGTCCCCGTGAGGCCATGGCCAGGAAATGAACACTGTGTTTGAGTTGGACAACTTGACGTCGGCCACGTGAAAATTTCAATGAGTGAGATTTCCCGGGCCAGGCTGGGAGCAAGGCAGCAGCCATCATCAGAAACTGCTGTTGGCAAGGTCCCTGCCACAGCCCTTTGGGTTTGGAACCTGCCTGCAGCCCTTACAATTTTACATGTGCTCGTCCTTCCACCAGCAGTGGGCGTCCATCTCTAGCTGGGGACATTACATGTACTGTGGTCTGAATTGTGTGCCCCTAATCCCATGACTTTGCAAGCCCTAGAACTTTATGATGTGTCTGCATTTGAGTTTTAGTCTTCAAGCAAGTCATTCAGGTGACGTGAATTCAGTGATGTGGGTCTTCATCTAATCTGACCAGTGTCCTTAGAAGAGGAGGGGAGGACACGTGGCAGTGCAGAGGGGAGTCCATGTGACACACAGAGAGAAGACAGCCATCTACAAGCTGAGGAGCGACCCCCTCAGGAGATACCAGCCCCGCTGACCGCACCATCTCTCACTTCTAGCCTCCGGAATTGTGAGAAAATGAATGTCTGCTGTTAACACCACCCAGTGTGGTCCTAGGTTATGGCAGCCCAAGCAACAACCTAACACAGTCCATTCCGACACACATCAGTGTTCCGGGCAGCACTGCTGACATGGCAGCTGAACTGCATTAGGCCCATGTCCAACAGCACTGAAAGGGTGCATCGCTGGTCAAACGACCTCCCCGATTGGACCATGTCTGCAAGGACAGTGGAGCTGAGTGCTCCAGAGGATACGTGGCAAGTGTAGTTTTTAGCAACACAAACAACGAAATGCCCAAGTGCTCATGGTCCACTGTGAAGTCAAACAACATTTCTCTCTCTGATATTTCTACAAATATGTGAGGAGCGTCTCTCTACCGTCCCACGTAGCTGGAGGGGGTAGTGGGGGTCCGCATTTCTTTCTCTTGGGGCTGTGGGATACTATAGAGAGTCCTGGGAGGGTTCCTGGGGAGTCCCCAGATGTGAGTGTGGGTTCTGGGCACTGCCAGGTTGTGTTGGGGTTGTGGGTGTAGAGACCCTCAAGGCCAGCTCTCACCTCAGACAGGCACTGGTCTGTGTCGTCAGCCTGGTGCACCTGCACCCTGACCCCGTAGGTGGTGTAGTCGGGTCCATGGGCCAGCACCTCAATGATGTCCTCCTTGGAGCTCTGCAAAGACAGAGTGGGTACTGAGCCAGGAAGCATCAGGAACCTTCCACCCAATCTGTGGTCCTGTGTCATGGCAGACCTAGTCTATGAGGACACGGGGAGGATGTTCCTGGCAGCCCTGCTGAGCTAGCAAGAATTGATTTGTGTCAAGGTGTAGCCACAGTGAAAGCCTGAATCACTGATGAAAACTCTGTCATTCGTTGGGATGATATGGAGTTGGGTAAGGCCACAGCTCCTGACATGGCCGCTCTGCAATGGTTTGTCATCCTCTGTGAGGTGATAGGTTGCAGAGAAAAGTATTCAAGACCTTAATCCCTTCCTACACCCCTAACTGCCCCCCCCTGCTTACCCCCAATTCTCTCTCTCTTTTTTTAAGTACACAGCATTATCAAGTGGGATGGTGTGTAAGACTTGGAGAAGGTCTACAAGTACAGTCGGGCTGGGGCTGGTCCACAGGATACTTGGGGCAGAGAGTTCATCAATTGAAAGGAGCATGAGGCAAAGACAGCAGCAAATGCTTTCCCTCTGATCCCAACAAGCACACGAAGAAAGACTGCTTTTCTCCCCTACCACGGACCTGGTCGGGAGGATTGAATGTACAGATCACTTTGGGAGTGGGCCTGTGAGAAATTTGAGGCCCCAGATTTGAGTCTGACTTCTGGTCCCACCCCAGTCACCTCAGGGTCCTGGGTGTGGGCCAGCTCTCACCTCAGTTTGGCACTGGACGGTTTCCCTGTCCTGACGCACTTGTCCTTTGTACCGGTTGAGGGCATAAGTGAACCTGTCCGCCAGCTCCTCTACGCTGCCCTTGTTGGAGCTCTGCAAAGACACAGCCCGCTACCGGGCCAGGAGGCATCAGGGGCCCGGGCATTACCAATGGGAAAGAGGCCCACCACCCACTCTGCTCCCCAGATCAGGCAGAGAGGGCCATCTGCAAAGACCTCCAGGCAGGGAGTGAAGTTGATGACCGCTTGAGTACCCCTGCGATTAACAAGTGTGTAGCTGAGCTCTGACCCCCGCACTAAGCTTCCCTTCCTGTGAGCCATGACCTGGGCAGTGAACATGACACACCCTCCTACACCCTCCAGGCTTCTGACACTTACCAACCTGCTCCTGAGCCCGGATGAGCATCCCTCATCCCCCGCTTTCCCCTCATCCCCTCACCATTCCGGGGAACACACACACACACACACCAACGGGATGAGGGGTAAGAGGTGTGGGGCTCCCCAGGTGTGACCCCCAGTTGGCGCCCAAGTGTGACCTGATAGGGCCTGCCCTCGGTTACCTGTGTATGCCTCGTGCCAGAGGGCGAGGGGTATCGGTGGTGGCGCTTGCGCCTGTTTCTGCAGCAAGAGAAACATCTCTCACTCTGGGCTTTCTTCTGCCCAGAGCGCAGGAAGAACGGGAAGCAACAGAAAGACATCCTGGTGGTCTGACTTTCTCCACTCAAGTGACCTGGAAAGGCAGTTGTCTCTAGAATGTGGGTACCTGGTTACCACGGTTCCCATTTCTGTTGGGGATCTGTCCCCAGGGAAGTGAGGTCACCCCTTCAAGGTTCCATGACCTGTGCCCCTTCCTCCAATCAGAGCCACCCAGAGGCCCCTCTGGGCTCCTGACCTCTCACCTTGCGGGCCCATGTTATCTCCATACCTGTATACAAGCATCCAACACAGCCCTTCCCCCAAGCTCCCTGGGAAGAATGAGGCCCCCAGTTTGGGGGAGAAAGCCCAGTTCACACCTCCTTTTTCTTAGGTGTTCTGTGCACTGGGGGAAGCCTCTGTGCCTCACAGGGCCTCCCCCAGGCTCCCAAGCTGCCCATTGAGGATGATGCTAGACACCATTTCCATAGGACGTCATCAGGTGCAGATGGGACAAGGCCCCTAACAGCTGTGGGCTGGTGTCCCATGAATCTGGTATGCAAACATAGAGGTGGAAGATGACAAGAATGAGTGGGACACAGCATGGAACACTAGACAAAAGCGCCCTGGGCCCAGCCTGTGATCTCAGGGAAGTCACTGCTCATGTGGGCCTCATTTTCAAGTCTGTACCTTTAAGGGTTTGAAATGTCAGGAAATTCAGATATGGTCACTCACTGGCCTAAAACCTCACCGTGGTCTCTTGTTAAACTTAGCCTCGGACAAGTGCCTCATGTGGGTCCAAGCGTTAGGGGCCTTCACAGTGGCTTCGAGGGAGTCCAGCCTCCTGGTGGGAACATCCGTGTGTGTCCGCTGAGTGCTCAGTAACTGGCTTCTGAACAACATAGAGGACAGCCCAGCTGATGGGGTGTCAGGTCCTGTCACTTGTCTTGTACTCTCGTTCTTGAGGTCCCTTCCTTCCTCTCAGCCTCTCTCAGCCTCGCTTTCTCTCTGTGTGTGCGTCTCTGTCTGTGCCACTGACCTGTTGTTCTGTCTTGAAGCTGAGTCCCCACCCGTTTCCTTAGCACTTTAGTAAATCTTGGTTTAGGTAAGTTCTCCACTTTACTCTGAGAGTGTCTTGGTCTGAGAAAAGATACGGCATATTGTGCTACTTGATTATAACTTCTAGACACAACCTGTCAATTCGCATGAGTGGCATAGATTTCAACCTTGACATTCCTCATACAATGATTCTAGTGTGAAGCCATCCAGCTTAGCACCCAGAGTACTAAGCCACATTGACTTCAGGGCCTCCTGATACCATGTGTTCTCTGTGAGCTGTCAACCTCTAGTATCGCCGGGTCCCTAAGCATTCTCTGCCGGCAGCACGAAGGATCTTTTGAAAATGTAAATATGATCATGTCTCTTATGAAAACTAACAGTGGTCTCCTATGGCCTTTAGAAATGAGTCCCTAATCCTTAGCGTGTCCGTCCAGGCCCTCTATGATCTGACCTTAGCTTCTTTGGCAGTCGTGTCTCTCCCTCACCCCTTCTCTGTGGTCACACTTTGAGATCCTGATTGGCATCACACCCTCCCAGCCCAGCTTAGAGCTGTGCCATGCCCTGTGTCCCAACGTCTCCCTCTGGAGTCGGTGGAAGTCTGGTGTTCTTTCAGGCACCTCCCATCTTTCCCCTGTCCTGCTCTCTGCTCTCATAGTTTTTTGTTTTTGTTTGCGTTGTTGTTGTTGTTGTTGTTTTTTGCAATACCATGCAATGCTACAACCTTGTCCACCCTCAGGAGTGTTAAGGATCTCATTCAGTGTGCAAGCTGAGAATTATAGGCAGCAGAATAGTGATGAAGCTAACAGTAGGGATTTGTCTTTCTCACAAAATAACAAGTGCACAGGTAGGTGGATCCAGTATTGAATTCAGCTGCCGGATGGTGAGCTTCCCGTTTCTGGTGAGCTTCCTGTTTCTACTGGGATCACTAATGGCCCCGTACATTTCTTCTGTGTGGACTTGTGGAGGAAAGGTGTCCAGACATTCAGGGATGACTGTTTCACAACGGTTTCCTAGTGTCTTGAAGTTCCCTGTCTCATAGGGTCTATATTATCCACATATAACTTGTTAGACGTATATGTTTTTGTTGATCTCAGAGAGAGGAAGGGAAAGGGAACAAAGACAGCGGGGGCGTTAGGGACTAAGGGGTGGAGTGAGGAGGCTGGCGAAGGGGAGAGAGAAACATCAATGATGAGAGAGCATCTTTGGTCACATAGCCCCTAGCGTGCAACCCCGGTACTGGCCCTGACTGGGAATGAAACGGGGATCCCTTGGTTCTGGGGTCGACGCTCAAGCACTGAGCCACACCAGCCCGGCAGCCACATGTCACTTTAAAATGAAACTTTTATTCATTCAAATTTAGTAAAACGTAAAATTCACTGAGACGTTTACGTGTCTCTTGTTGGATAGCTGAGGAGTGTTGGCTTGGTCTATTGACCAGCTGGTTTGCCTTGAAAGCAAATATGAAATGAAAGAAAGGAAATATGTCTCCCCTCAGAGCAAGAGTGTTCACATGCGAACGATGAGCTTTGGATGGTTGGGCCACCGCACTGAATGGATCCCTCTTGCACAGCGTGCCTCCTTTGGAAATACTCACCAGTGGCATTCCTTTGTCCTTTTCTGCTTAGAATTTTCTGACATGATGCTTTTCATTTTAATTATAGATTGTTGCAGTGGTGGTGTCAGTGAACTATGGCCCTTCCGGTAGAACCAGGGCTGTGTACCTTGTTTCCGGACCGTCCTGTTCCAGTGGAACCATTGCCTCTTCCTAAGCTGAGTTGGACTGGTGAGTTAAATTCTGGGCTCATGGAGGAAGGGAAATGATTAAGGAAGTGTTTGGTGGAGGGAGTTGTTTTGAGTTACTCCTGTTGCAACCAAAGCAATGCTCTTTCGCTCCCTAGTGATTTTAAATATGGTGAAGAGCTAGTCTAGTGGTTGTTTCTGGCCAAATAGCAAATCTAGCTAAACAGCGAGGGAACTAGGATGCCCCCCATTAAGTGAATTTTCCTTTCATGAGAACATTTCAAGATGCAAATTGGCACTTGGGAAAGTTTAGAAAGGTTGGTTTGAGTCTGGCCAGTGTCGCCCAGTGGTCGAACCGGGCAGGAGTGCACAGTTGGTGTGATTCCGGGTCAGGGCACAGGCCCGGGTTGCAGACTGGATCACCAATAGGGGTCGTGAAGGAGGCAACCGATCAATGCTTCTCTCTCATCATTTACGTTTCTGTCTCGCCCCTTCTCCCTCCCTGAAATCAATCAAAGTGTATTTCTAAAATACATATTGAGTCTAAACCCGGCTGATATGGCTCAGTAGATGGGCATCTCCCCTTGCACTGAAAGGTTTCCGGATCATTTCCCAGGGAGGGCACATGGCAGGGTTTTGCGGTCAATTCCATGTCGGGGGTGGGCAGGAGGCGGCTGATGCGCCTCTCCTCTATGTTTCTCTGCCTCTCCCTTCCTCTCTCTACTGTCTATCTATATATTGGAGGTATGATCCTTGTGTCAACCAGAACCTATACATAAAGCAAAATGAGAGAAAACTGTCACTTCTAGTAGATTCACTTCTGACAGTTCACTAGTGTTAACATTTTGGTGTATATTTCTCCAGATTTTATTTCCCCATTTTATCAGTGTATACATAGTTATCAGAAAAGAATTAAATGTTTCAAAACTTATTTTAAAACTGTATTATACAGTGAGCATCCTTCCATGTCAGCATATATGTGTACACATATGTGTGTGTGTGTGTGTGTGTGTGTGTGTGTGTGTGTATGGGATTATGTATAGGTACAAGAGTAGACATGGTATACACGTGTTTTTAATCAACAACTTTTTTATTCAAAAAGAGTACTTAACTTAATGGGAAATAGTCTACATAAATAGGTAGGTACTTTTAAAAATTATCATTATTTACTATTAAAAATGTACAGTTGGAATATATTCCTCTTAATTATTTAAGATAATGGCCTAGAACTCTTCTGACAGCACTAGAGAAGCCTTCCAGCACAGCCAGTAGCTGGCTCCATAATGGCTTGAGGTACTGCCTCGGGCCAGGCCAGGCCAGGGCAGGGCTTCTCCTTGGACCAGGCTCTGGCCCCTGAGCAGGCCCTTCCTCTGTCTCTGGAGAGCTCTGGAGCTCGGGGCGTGGACCTGGAGCAGGAGAAAGAGACAGATTGACTCACACACCTGGCTTTCCTGTGACTTTGCGCAGACAGGAAAGATGCCACCGCCTTTAAGGGAACTCCAGCCCGTGAGCCTGCCCTCCCCAGATGATCTGCCCCGATGACCAGTGCCCCTCACCTTGTGGAGTTGCCTCGGTGGGCTCAAGATGCTGCAGCTCCAACCATAGATTTTGGGCGTGGCCCACCAGGTGTGAGGCAGGGGAGTTGACGGGCACCAAGGCCTGCTCTGCCTCGAAACAGGCGAAAGGGAGGGGCTGCCCCAAACCCTGGACCTGGTCCAGCCAGGTCCCCACCATCGCAGCAAAGGCCCTGGGGAGAGGCAGGTGGGCAGCAGAGTCTGAGTCCTGGTCTTTCCTTCCACTCTGCCCTCCCATGGCACACTGGCTTAGATCGGAGCCTCTGTGCAGGCCCCCCTTGCCCACCCTGGGCTCAGCCCCATGCCACCCCCGGCCCCTGTGGGGCTGTCCTGGTTGTAGCAGGTGTGGGATCCAGCAGGTTCAACACGGAGTCTGGGTGAGACTCTTCTTCCCACTGGCAGCTCTCCTGAAGGTCCAGTACACTGCCCAGCCCCACCCTCCAGACCCTGGGCATGGGGGCTGAGGACTGAGACAGACTTGTGAGCAGCCTGCTCACCACAATTCTGTTCTGAGCCTCACCAGGGTGGTCAGGGGAGATGGATATGGAGAGGGGCAGGCAGAGCGGGGTGGGTCTGTGGGGGGGAGGGGACTCTGAGGGACAACTCAGCCCAGCGTCCCCTCTGGGTCTACCAGGCCAGGGACCCCACCCACTGTCGTCTTTGACTCCTGTCCTCCTGGAATAGAAGACTCCAGAGCTCAGGCCTTTCTTGGGAATCAGATGATGAACATTCTTTACATATTTTGGTGGACATACCCATTTATTTTTTTGTTATATTCTTACCAGATTTCATTTTGGCTTAAATGTGTAAATATACCTATAAAGGCAGCCCCATATAGAAAAAGTAAACACACTCATCACACTAGCAAATAGTGGTAGTAGGCAGATGGATGAAATAAGAAAGTGAGATTTAAGAAAATCTTTATGTTGTAGAAATGTAAAGAAAATATAAACTAGAGGTCTGGTGCATGAAATTCATGCACAGATAGGGTCCCTAGGCCTGGCTGGTGATCAGGGCCAATCTGTGGGGCGACCAGCAGGATGATCAGGGAGCCCCTACTGGCACCTGCCTTGGCTGGCCTGGGACCTGCAGGTTGGGGGCAGCTCCTATGTTGATGTCTGCCCCTGGTGGTCCGTGTGCATCATAGTGACCGGTTGTTCCGCTGGTTGTTCTGTTGGTCATTCCACTGTTCAGTTGATTTGCATATTAGGCTTTTATTATATAGGATGTAGTAGTAAAATGACATTTGTGTGAGCTGGTATGAAGAAACTCTGCCAATAGACTGCTAGATAAAGTAGACATTCTGTAAGAGTAGAATATTCTAGCTAAACTTATCTCTATGATTTTATTTGCATTCTTTCTGTCATGCTTACTGGCTTATTTTGAGTACACC
>NW_005874373.1:0-16197 GCF_000147115.1 Myotis lucifugus | reverse complement strand
TGAACAGGTGCATAAATTGCTGTTGTGTTCTACAGAGCAGGCCTATGAAATGTCTGCCCTTGAGAAGTTTTTCGTTTAAGTGGTAAGATGATACAACGCATATTAATTAGGACTTAACATTAAAATTATTAAAAGGAAAAAATAAAAAGCAAGCCTTGTTGTTGATATAAAATATGGCAGACTGCCTACTGCTTACGATGGGAACCACAGAGTAGGGCTGCTAAAATGTGCTCCTTTCTCTAGAAACACTCCAAAGGAAATTATTTGGAAGAACAGAAATGTTGCCTGCCTGCCTAGAGGATCATTATTTGTGTGGTATGGCGCATTTGCAGATACTATGAAGCTGTAGCATCATGGATTCCATTCCAATTCGTTATTCCCTCCCTTGCTATGGAATTATGAGACATCCCTGCCCTTGCTTTGTGACTTGTGACTTTTCAGTGTCTCCCACAAGAGCAGGGAGAGCGTATTTCATTGTCTCATTCATGTTGGGCTGGGTCAATGGAATGTCACAACGCAGAGACATGAAATGTTCTTGAGTGATTTTGCTCATCACTGCTGCCATTCCTCAGTAAGCGCACACCAAGGAGCATGGAACAGACTGACAGATCTCAGAGGGAAGGTGGGGTGGGAAGGTGGGTGGAGAGAGATTAACCAAAGAACCTATATGTGTATATGCATAACCCATGGACACAGACATTAGTGTGGGGAAGGCCTGAGGGGATTGGGACGGGGTGAAAGGGGTCAATGGGAGAAAAAAGGGGACATCTTTAAGACTTTGAACAATAAAGATAAATTTTTAAAAATAACACCAAGGATAGAAGAGGTTCTGACTTACCCACAAAAGATCTGGGCTGCAGTTCAGACATCTGCATTTATCCATATTAAACACAAGCAATTCGCTGACCTCCTGGTTGAAGGGACTAGAAAGTAAAATGTACATGCATTTGGTCCTAGACATTTAATTTCTCACAATCAGTTAAATATCTAAAATATACCTCATATGATTATTTCTGTGATTGAGTTGTCACTGTTTAATTGGAAATTAAGTACAGAATGGTTAGTATTTCATAAAGTCAAAGATTCAATTTAAATACTTTATTTTGAGAATGGGATATTTTCTTTTTGTTTAAATGATTTGTTTTATGATAATTGGTTAGCTATGTTTTTTTCTTAGCAAAATAAAAAGTTGGAAGTTGAAAGTTAGAAATCTTATGTATGCTCCTAATTTTGATGGGGTTCAGAGTATTCATGATATATACACCCAAAGCTAGAAAACCAATTTTCGAACCTACTAACTTCACTCAATGTGAAGAAATCAAACTTAGAAGAATATTAGCTGAGGACTAAAACAGCCATTAGTCAAGGGTCTTTCCCAGTGGCTGATAGGACAAGCACAATATGCCATAATAAACCCATACTAATTGGTGCTATATATACCTTAGGGCCATATTTTGCCACCAGGTTTTGTGTTGTTTTTTTTTTACATTTCATCTTAAGTTATGGGGTTGCTCTGTAGAAACCAAGGGTGGATAAAATAGATGTCAGCTAAGCAAATGCAGTGTTTATAATAAACCACACCTAATCATACAAAAATGTCAAAACCACTCTTCCTAATAGGGTTATGAGGTATTCTAAAATGTGAAGCTGCTAATTCCTCTTTCTGGGATTTCTAGCTGACTGTCAAAATGATGGTAACATCACCTGCTACATTTTCAGTATTAAAAAAAGACTGGTAACATCTTCACAATCTGCAGCACTGCAGAACTGCCTTAAATTGTACCAGCTGGCTATAAACAGTCCCCCTGTTTATTGTCTGGGGGGTCAGGAACCCTTCAAACCCAGGAGGCAGCCGTGGGGTGGCAGAGACACATTGCATAGGGACAGGCAAGCCCTGGCCATCTGTGTGACCTGGGACAACTCATTTAATCTTTCTGAGCCTCAGTTTACATACAAAAGGAAGGGGTCAGATTAGATGTTTTTTAAGGAACATTACCAACTATGAAATTCTATTATATTATTTGCATTTCTATAATAATAAAAGTGTAATATGCTAATTAGACCGGATGACCTTCCGGAAGACCTTCTGAACTAAGTCGAGGTGCCGCGGGGGCTGAGGCAGAGGCAGCCGCTGCTGCGGTGGGGGTTGAGCCCGTTGCATGAATTTCGTGCATCGGGCCTCTAGTGTATAATAACATCTCCAAATGAAGAGAGAAAAAATAAGGTGAGTTTGGCGAACTTATTCCTCACCACTTTCTCAGCAAGGCAATGTTTTTGCAAATGAGGAAATAGCCCTTTATAAAGGCTAACTTGCCCCACATCACACAAAAACTTTACACTTGATCTTTTGAATCCAGAACTTTAAAATATATGTCGATCTATTCACTCCCCCCCCCCCAAAAAAAAATAACAGCTTCAAAAAATACCTATATCTAGCTTTTATTTTAGGCAGATAACACAATTATCTTACCACTTTAAAGTGGATTGCTGATCCAAAAGAAATTTTCTGATTTACCATTAAAATGAACTATTTCTAAATACTAAGTGCCTTGACTTTAAAAGGTCTTTATATCTTGCCTTTAAAAGATAAACAAAAACCAATTCAATGAGCTAAGAAACTACTTTTAATCCCAATTGTTATCACCTGTGGATGTGTGTACATGTACGTGTGTGTGCATGTATATGTGACAGAGAGGAGGAGCTTACTACAATCTTATTTTCTCCCATCGCTTTTTACTCATTTTCGTTATTATATAGGGATGATCTGAGATCTATGAAAGACTTGTTCAGGTGAAACCCTGCTATCCTCAGTTTTCAAATAAGGAGATTAAAGCCCAGAAGTGTTAACTGACGTTCTCAAGGTCACACAGAGAATTGCAATCAAGGCTGGATTAGAATCTTAAATTCCCTGACCCGGATGCTGTTTCTCCATTCGGCTGTGGTTCTTTCTCAGAGTCAGCTGAGATGGCCGTTTCCTCCGCAGGACTTGGGGACTCTCAGGAGATGCATCATTAATCATCACCGCATCCTTGAACGTGGACACAGGTGGCATTCCCAGGTAATGATGGGTTTTGAACAGGACGTTAGGGAGCTTAGAGTATAAATTCACAAGAAAAGAAACTAAGGTGTGAGGACAGCCTGAATTTTACTAACAATCAGGGCTTTCGCACAGGGATTCCGTCTTGTCCCCTCGGAGGACCCCTCCACTCCCACCAAGCGTTTGCTTTGACTGTGGTGCTGTCTCTGGGACGAACAGTCAGTGGCATCAAGGCCGCTTCTCTTCTGTTTACATTGTTTTTCTTGGTAAAAGCAGATTTCTGTGTATTTTGTGAGAACCCCTTTGGCGGTACTGCACACATTGCATTCAAACAGGTTTCCCCAATCCTAATGAGGATATCACTTTATTACTCTGCGCGCTTTCTAAATCTCACACTAATTAAATGTATATTGTGCTTCATTATTACCAACAAACAACTAGCCGTACTCAAGATTTATGGTTGGGTACTGCGGTGGTTGATGACTGTATCAGCATTTCAATTTCAAATGTGTTTCAGAGTTTCGGGCTTATCTGGAAAATTAATTGCAGTTGAAAACCTGGCACAGGCTGTTCTTACACAGACCAGCCTGGGGCCCGCCTCCAGCTCCCGGCTCCTTTTTCTGGACCGGCTGCCAGGGAAGTGGAGTGAGGAGTGGAAGAGGGGGAGGTAGAGGAGGATGGATGGGGGAGGGCGGAACGCCATCCCTTTCCCAGAGTTTTCCCACCAAGCTCTGGAACGGGTCTGGAGGGGAAATGAACATTCTTTCCTGCCTAATGAACACAGTAAGTGGACGGGGCCCCATGCTCCCCCCTCTCCATTAGCCAGCCAGCCAGACGTTGGCTGTTGTCAACACGGGCAGCTTTTTTCCTTTGTTATTTTCTAAGCAAAGATTTCAGGGCTTTGGAGTTTGTTTTTAGTAGATTCCAGATGCGGGTTTTCAAGGATGTATTTGTTGGCTAAGAAGCAGATGGATGACCCTTGAAGGCAATTGGACTTTTTCCTGCCAGCTTGTCCCTGGACTTGTCCAAAGGGAGGGCGGGAAACAGAAGACAGCTACTCTGGCTCCTGGCCTTGCAACCCATGCATTCACATTTCTGCTTTGTGAGTTTAATTGAACTCGGCCTACGAGCGTGAAAGAGCAGTTTTCCAAAGAAAAAGCCAGGGGAGTTTACCTATTTTTGTTGTTTTACTCGTTTACCAGGAAGGTCCTGGTAGTAGACTAGGAACTTTTTTTTTTTTTTTTTTTTAAGCTCATCTTGAACATTTAAAAGCAAAACATCCCTGCAGAATTCAGGGCTATTGGTTAGAAGGAGCAGAAACCAACAAACACCAGTAAAAGTAAGTGGCAGCTAAGAGCTGGAAGTGTAGCTGAACCTAATGAAAATCTGGAATTGTAAACTGGGAATTCTCCAGAGACCAAGATTCCCGTCCTTTTAATTTCTCTCTCATGCTCACATTTAGCTTCTCTTTCTCTTCACCGTGTACTTCATTTCTACCTCTTTTAGGACATCTGCTTTCAGCCGTGGTCTGGTTCTCTCTCCTGCTCATCCATCTGCACAGTCACCAAACTCCCCACCAGGAGGGTCTAAAGCAGTGGTTCCCAACCTTTTTTTTTGGCCAGGTCCCACCTGAGCATCTCTAAAATCCTGATGCCCCCCTCCCCCATGACATATAATTCTTATTATTCAAAAAGTGAACTCCTATTCATGTGGAGGAAGCCTAAAAGGCCATTAACTTGGTCTAAACAAGCTTCCAAAGAACATGGCATCCATGGAAGAAGATTAAAAGAACAAAAGGACAGTTGAAGTACTGAGGAAGAAATCACTAAGAAATTGTAAAAAAAATAATAATAATATGAAGTGATATGAAAAATAGCAAATAAAGTTTCAAAACAGAGAGAACTGAAATGCATAGATGTCACAATATATGTTAGTACACTGTATATGAGGCCCCTAGAATCATAAGAAATGCAAAAAACTCACTGTTAATAACTCATCCTCGAATTGCCCCCCTGTGGGGCATGTGCCCACATTGGGAGCCACTGGTCTATACAATTCTCCGGTTCCAGTGACAACCACCCTTGCTACAGTGTTGCTATCCCAGTTTCAAGTCTTGAGAGAGGCTCTAATTTTGGTCAACATGGGTCAATGGCCAGCCCATCAGTGTTCATGGGCGTGAGGCACCATGAACACTAGATCATGACTTACTTTTGCAGAGTCTATGAGAGCAGTATTGCTAAAGAAGAGGGTGTTGTCCGGGCACCCATCCCAATTGTGATCTAATCAGACCCAAGATGATACCTACACACACACACACTCTAAAAATGGCTTAATGACAGGCAAGTGGTATCATCTGTGAAAGACGGCTCACATGAAATACTTTCCTAAGTATTCGAGGACTTATTGAAAATGCAGATGCCAGGGCTCCCTTCACGGACCCTGACTGAGTGGGTAGCGAACAGGGACCAGTACTTTCTCATAAGCCCTGCCTGCGAGTCTGATGAGAGTGGTCCACATTTTGAGAAGCCCTGGTTTCTCGGCCGGTTCTTAATGCGTGTTCAGGTGTAACAAGTAAATAGTAGTGAAGAATTTCTCTGGTGATGTTTAGCTATGGAAGTGCGTAGGGGCTGCTGACTCTCCCACGGTGTGGGGAACAGGTTAGGTAGTGAGAATCATTTGTGTCCTACATCTAAGTTTCGACTGGGCCTTGGTGATGTGCATGTGTTAAACAGTTCAGGGGCCTATGCAGAGGAACCGCAAGTGCTTTCCTTTTACTGTAGTTGTAGTTCCTGTGTGAAAAATAAAAGATACATTAATTCTGAAATAACATGGTTGTATTAATAATGCCATACCAGTCAGTGCTGCAGGGGAACATGCCAGGCTGGCTATGTTAGCTTGCCTGGGAGGATTGGTACTAAACTGTCGGGAGTGACGTGAAAGAAGTTGCCGTGCCATTATCCCCACCTCACAGGCGCATTGTTAGGGAGGATAATTTAATTTCTTTCATCCTTGTTTCCAGGGTTTCACATCTTCCTGAAAATGCGAATTTTAAAGAGCACAGATTTATAATTCTTCATCCCCAAAGTTAAAAATACACTCCACACTTGCAAGGGTGCTATTTCATGTGTGTTTAAGAACGGTTTTAGGTTTGCTGCTGGGCCAACTATCTCTCTTATTATAGCACCCAGGGTTCAGCGTTTTGTACTGGATGGAAAGCAAAGCAGTTGAGGAAGAATGAAATTAAAAAGAAATTAAGAGATGAGCTTTGTACCGCCAAGCGCATCATCTTCTTTCCACACGAAGCACAGAGGGTGGTTTTGCCAGGCACACGTGGGCGCATGGCACCTGTGTTCATTTAAGTGATTACACATTCAACAGAATTTGAATGTGTGATGTGCGATCATTTGAATCGCTCATTATACATTAAAATAAACTGACACAAACACAGCTCGTTCTCAGCTGCTTTTGAGAAACCAGGTAAATTAAATGAAAGAATAAAATGAAGGTGCTACTCGGCTGACGATGTGCCATACAACGGAGTCAGAGAATTTAGAATTTTGTCTTTGATGCGAGCAAGTAACTTCCAGGGCCGGGGTGGAGTTAGAAAAGCAGCAACAGGAAGGGGAGTGCCCTGGACCACACCTGGGCTTACTTCTCACTGGGTGTTGGGCACTGGTGCCGAGGGCCATGTTAGCACAAAGGGAAAAACAGCAAAAAGAAAAAGAAAAGGCAAGTGTAAGGAAAGGAGCCCTCCAAGGAGGTACAGGTGTTCCTCCCAGCTCTGCCATCATGGTTCCTGTCTCTTCTTTTTATTTTATTTTTCTATGGCTAATGATGTCTACACAGCCCACGTGAATGGGAATTCTGACCCCATCAATCCACTGAATTGTCTTCAGGGTTATCATCATGCCAAACCCACATGTGTCTTCCTTCTGACCATTCTTGACCTACCAGCATTTGAAATGGACAGTCCTCCCTCCCACCCCATCTCCTATCTGAATTGCCTTCCACAGTAACACAATGTTTCACTTTTCCTCCTTCCTTAGGACAATGTCTTCTGAGTCTCTGCCCCCTCCTCCTTCCCTGTTCAATGTTTCAATAGTTGACAAATGCCAGAGCCTGGTTTGGGACCATCACCTTTTCTCTCTGTAGGGGATCATATCCAATTTTAAACATACATGCAGATGAATCCAAACTTATATATCCAGGTCTAAAGGCGTCCCTGAACTCCACATTCATGTACTCAATGCTTACTTGAGAGTCTGACTTGGAAGTCTTATTAAGATCTGAAGCTTATGCCCAGCCTGTGTGGCTCAGTGGTTGAGTGTCAACCTATGAACCAGGAGGTCATGGTTCAATTCCCTGTCAGGGCACATACCTGGATTGCGGGCTTAGTCCCCAGAAGGGAGTGTGCAGGAGGCAGCCCATCAATGATCCTCTCATCACTGACATTTCTATCTCTCTCTCTCTCCCTCTCCCTTCCTCTCTGAAATCAATAAAAATATATTTTTTAAAAAATATTTGAAGCTTAACATGGTGAAAAGAGATCTCTTAATTGTATACAGACCTCTTCTAAACAATAGCATCTCCACCTACCTAGTAGCTCAGGCAAAAAAAAAAAAAGTTATTATAAACTCTTGTCTTTCTCTCTATTCATCCTACATTCAACCCCAAGTATTTCCCAAATCTATCAAGTGCCAACTACCATTATCCTCCACCTTGATGACTATGACAGCTGTCTAACAGGTTCTTTCCTAGGAGTAGCTAGAACATTCTTTCCTCCAGCTTCTCCTATCTTTATTGATATTACCTCGTTAATCCACCATCATGTGTTTCCTGGCTACTTCCTACATTTGCATTTGAACTGATGTCCGAACTCTGCAACCAAATCAGATTTGACACGTCCTATAGTTGCTTCCTCATACATTTAGAAAAAAATTGAACTTATCATGACCTACAAATCCTTAAAAGATCTATTCCTGAATTCTATGACCACATTTTCTACAATTCTTAATTTTACGGAATGTTCTGTTAAAAACTTAAATCAGATTTTGTCATCCCTCAGATTAAAACCCTTCAAAGTCTAGTAATTCTTACCACATTGTACAATGTTATGTCTGTTAAGTGTCTTTTTGGCACCAGTAATGGAAAAATTAATAGTGCCTTAGACAAAACGGTATTAATTTTTCCCACGGAACAAGAAATCCTGAGTAGCAATTGGTGGTATTTGGTGCAGTTTTTTAATGATTCCATAAAGTGTCTATTTCTCTGTTCCTTTTCTCTGCCATCCTTAGCATGTTGGACTGTGACCTTATCCCTGTTGCCTCATGGTCCCAAGATGGCTCTTACAGCGACAGGCATCACATCTATACCATCCATGTTCAACACCATCACATCTACACTAACCATGTTCAAGGTAAGAAAATGGTAGAAGAGGTAAGAGCGGTAAAAGTAAACTTATTTCTGCTCCAAGGCCTTTGTGCTTATCATTTCTTCTAGTAATGAATTTTCCTTAGATTTTTATATGGTTTTCTCCTTGTAACTATTCAGGCCACAGCACAAATATCAACTCTGAGAGATGAATTACACCTCCTAGTTGTTCACCATAGCCGAATGTTTTAGTTTTCTTCTAGAAATCTGTATCATTTTGCTATGGGTGCTCAACAACGTATCACAGACTGGGCAGCTTAATGTCTTAGTCAGTTCATGATGCTATAACAAAAATACCATAGACTAGATGGCTAAACAGAAATCTATTCTCACTGTTCTGGAGGCTGAGAAGTCAGTGTTGCTGTTTCAATTCCTGTTGAGAACCCTCTTCCTGGTTTGCAGATGGTCACCTTTTTGCTATGTCCTCACATGACACAGAGAAAGAGGAAGCAAACCCTCCTGTATCCCTTTTTGTAAGGGCACTAGTCCCTTCATAGAAGCTCTACTCTCATGACTGAAACACCTCCTAAAGGCCCATCTCCAAACACCATCACGCTGGGACTAGGGTTTCAACATATGAACTGGGAGGTGGGGGCATATTCAATCCATAGCATTTAAGCAGCAGACATGTAATGTTATATTTCTGGAGTCTGAAATCAAGGTGTTGGCAGGGCTGGTACCTTCTGAGGGCTGGGAAGGAAGGAGATGTTCAGGTCTCTCTCCTCGGCTTGTAGGTGGTCATCTTCATTCGTCTTTAGTTTTGTAAGTTTTTGCATCTAAATTTCACCCTAATGAGCTCATTTTAACTTGATTACCTCTATGAAGAGCCTCTCTCCAAATTAGATTATGTTCTCAGGTACCGGGGGCTACTAATTCAACATATGAATTTGTGAAGAGGGCAAAATTCCACCCATAACAAACTCAATGAACATGTGCTAAATGAATAGATGGATTTTCATCATAGCCATCACTTATTGAATATTTACAATGTGCCAAAGGCTACAGGAAGCGCTTTATCCTGTCTCCTTAATTCTCACAATAATACGACATATATTCTCTTTTAGAAATGAGAAAACCAGAGCTAGAAATACTGGTATAGTGAGTAGTGTAACAGTAGAGTGGAGGCAAGGAAGAAAATAGAGGCTGGAATGTCTCCAGCAAAATAGTGAGGAAAACATCCTTTATTATCTTTGGTCACATTGGATCATAATTAGACAAGAAGCCTGAAACAGAATTTAGATAGGGGTCAGCAAACTCATTTCTGTGAAGTACTTCTTATAGGCTGTCCAGTCACATGGTTTCTGTCACCACTCTACTCCGCCATTGCAGTATGAAGGAGTCATAGATAGTAACATAAATAAATGACTGTGGTTGTTTTCCAATAAAATTTTATTGATAAAAGCCAGTGGCTACCCAGATTTGGCCTAGGGGCCATAGTTTGTTAAAGCCTTGTTTAAGGAAATTTTCACTTTGATTTTCTTTCCTTTAGTTTTCCTAAAAGTAAATTACTTTTATGGATTTTAAAAAAACTGTGTTGACCTGCTGTCTTAGAGATGCACAGCACCTACTTCCCTCTGTTAGAGAGAGTTGTACTAAACCATTCAAAACCCGAGAAAGTTCACAAACGCCCTCCAGAACATTCTCTTACCTGGGAAATTCTTTGACACCTCCTGTCACAGGGTGAACTGTTTCCCCAGTGATGGTGCAGGAGAGCAGTGAGGCGGAGGAGGAAGGAAAGGGACAGGGTACAAAGCCTGTCAATCCAGAGTTTTCCTCCTGGCTGAGGGATGGACAAGCATGTGGTTTTGATGCCAGTGATTTCAGTTCTCCCTGAGTTGTTTTCTTTCCTGATGAGATCATAAAACAAACCATAGTGACCTAAGGATGTAGTCCGTATGAAACTTTGGAGGTGACCTGGGTAAATGTACTTGATAAATAGATAGGGTCAGAGTAGCCTGAGTTAGAGGTGCTGAAGAACTCTCCGTGCTGCCTGATATTTATGTCTTTTCAATGTACGAGCCCCTGTGCTAAATGAATGCTTAGTTTGTTCTGTTTCTAGTTTTTAAGATGTAAAGTTAGGTTACTTGAGATCTTTCTTTGTTTTTTCCTAATGTAGGTGTTTATTGCTATAAACTTCCCTCTTTGACCTGCTTTGCACCATGCAATAGGTTTTGGTATGTTGTGTTTCCATTTTTGTCTGTTTCAAAACAATTTTGTATTTTCTTTTGTATTTCTTCTTTGGCCCATGGGTTGTTTAAGAGTGTGTTTTATTTCCACATATTGAATTTTCCAGCTTCTCATTTTTTATTGCTAGCTTCATCCCATTCAGTGGAAAAAGATGCTAGGTAGGACTTCAGTCTTCTTAAATGTGCTAAGACTTTTTTGTGACCCACCATACGATATACGCTGATAATGGTTTATGTGCCCTTGAGAAGCATGTGTATCCTGCTGCTATTGGATGGAATGTTCTGTTTTGTGTGTTCTATCTAAAGTATGGTTCAAGTCCAATGTTTCTTGATTTTCTGTCTGGATGATCTATTATTGACAGTAGGGAGTTGAAGTCTTCTACTATTTTTGTATAGTTGTCTATTTCTCCCTTCAGATCTGTGAGTATTTGTTTAATATATTTAGGTGTTCCAAGGTTGTATGCATATATATATTGACAATCGTTATAACGTCTTTATGAATTGGCCCCTTAATCATGTTATAATGACCTTCTTTGTCTCTTGTTACTGTTTTTTGGCTTAAAGTCTATTTTGTCTGATATAAGTATAGTTATATAACATGCTCTCTTTAGGTTTCCACTTGTATGAAATACCTTTTTTCATCCCTTTACTTTTAGTCTATGTGTGTCTTTAAAACTGAAGTGAAAGGGGATCTGGGGGGCTGGGTGAAAAAGATGAAGGGATTAAAATAAACAGATACAGCCCTGGCCGGTGTGGTTAGAGCATTGGCTTATGCACAGAAGGATTGTGGGTTCGATTCCTGGTCAAGGCCATGTACCTGGGTTGCAGGTTTGATCCCCTGCACCCTGGGGCCTGTACGGAGGCAACCAATTGCTCTCTCCCTCCCTGACTCTCTCTCTGCCTCCTTTCCTCCTTCCACTTTCTCTAAAACCAATGGAAAAAACATCCTGGGGTGAGAATTGGGGAAACAAAAATAAACAAACCAAACACAGACAACAGTATGGCTGCCAGAGGGAAAGGGGGTGGGGGGAGGTCAGTGGGGCGAAGCGGGGGATAAATGGTGGAAAGAGACTTGACTGGCTGGTGAGCGCTGGGTGCAGTGTGCAGATGATGTGTGACAGAGTGCACTTGAAACCTGTACGGTTTTGTTAACCAGTGTCACCCCAGTAAATTCAATTTAAAAAACCTGAAGTGAATCTCTTGTAGGCAGCATGTGTTTGGGTCTTGAGTTGTTTTTTGTTTTTTTAAATCCAGCCAGTCTCTGTTTTTTGATTGAAGAATTCAATCCATTTATATACAGAGTAATTATTGATGGGTAAGGACTTGCTAATCCCATCTTACTAATTGTTTTCTGGTTGTTTTGTAGTTTGTATTCTTTTCTTCTTCTCTTGCTGCCTTCCTTTTTGAATTGATGATTTTATTCCCCTTTAAGAAGTCTTTTGTGAAGCTATTGTAGGTTTTTGCTTTGTGGTTACTACATGGCTTGCATAAAACATCTTATTGATTTAACAGTTCATTTTACATTAACAACTTAACTTCAATCGCATATACACATCTTCCTTTTACTTCCCCTTCTTTTATGATTTTTTTTTTTAAATATATTTTTATTGATTTTTTTACAGAGAGGAAGGGAGAGGGACAGAGAGCCAGAAACATCGATGAGAGAGAGACATCGATCAGCTGCCTCCTGCACACTCCCCACTGGGTATGTGCCTGCAACCAAGGTACATGCCCTTGACTGGAATCGAACCTGGGACCCCTCAGTCCACAGGCTGATGCTCCATCCACTGAGCCAAACCAGTTAGGGCTTCTTCTATGATTTGATGTCACAATTTACCTTTCTTTATTACTAGAGGCCCAATGCATGAAATTCATGCAAGAGTAGGTCTTCCTTCCCCCAGCTGCTGGCACCGGCTTCCCTCTGGCACCCGGCAGGCACCTGGGACCTGGGCTTCCCTCTCAGCCCCAGCTTCGTCCAGAAGGTCATCCGGCCTAATTAGCATATTATGCTTTTATTATTATAGATATAGATGTTTCTATTAACAAATTGTGGCGATAGTTATTTTTAGTGCTCTTGTTTTATACTAGAGTTAAGTGGTTAACATCCACGGTATGACAGTATTAGAATTCTGAATCCAAATATATACTTACCAATGTGTTGTGTATTTTCATGTTACTAATCGAGTATTAAGCTGGGGCCTGATGTCTGTCTGGCTCAAGCTGCTGGGTCCGTAGCATCAACACCTGTGTCGTCTTTGGTGAGCACTGTGCATTGTCTGCATGGCTGCAAGGGCTATTGGTGTCCCCAGCGGTGCCTTTATGCCCAGTGGCTGGGAACCAGGGCAGGAAGCGGTGGTGGCTGGAGCCAGTGGCGTGCATGTGCTTGGCTGTGGGGACCAGCTGCAGGTGTCTGTGTGGTGTCAGGGGCAGCTGCAGACACACAACGTTGTGGTGGCAGCCAGAACAGGCAGCAAGGGCCAGGGCCAATGACAGGCTCATTGCAACTGCGTGACCCTGGCTGTCCGTGTGTCTCTCCCCTGGCTGCACAGTCGCTGCCTAGGCATGTTCACAGCAGTGGAGCCCAGCGATGTGCATCAGGCAGGCAGCCTGTAAGTGCACAGTGTGTGCGTGGAAGTGGGGGGTCAGCCAGGTGGTCCATGCTGGTGTCTGGTACTCAAGGGCCACAGAGGTCTGGACTGGCTGCCAGTGCTGTTCCCCGGGCTCTGGCTGGTGGGGGTTGGTGGGTAAGAAGCAGGAAGGGAGGGATTCGGTTGGTTGGCATCAGTGAATGTAAATCCATGTCGGGTGAAAGCTGGGAGATCTGCGGGGGCCCCCAGAGCTGTGCTGGCCCTTGGTTCTGTCCTGGGTGAAAGCCGTTGGGTTTATCTGTGGAGCAGGTCACTGTGAGCTGAGATTGCTCTTGTGTGGCTGTTACAGGTAGCCCCTGCTTTTCCTCCTGGCTCCTGGCTCTGTGTCCCAGCCTTGCCAGTCTGTGTGGGTTGCTGCTGCAGTCGGTAGGTCCTTCATGTGGTGCCTCGAGAGGCTGCAAAAGCTGGTCACTCTCCCCACTCTTCCCCAGCGAGGGAAGCTTTCTAGCTGTGGAGTTCCCTTTTGCTCTGAGCTATGCCGGCTTGGGGGATGAGACGATGCAGGCAAAAGGAAGCTGTATTCTTTCTGCTTTTGTGCATTATCTCAGGCTTTTTGTTCTACGGTGCTGCTGAAGTTTCCTAAGGGACTCCAGAGCTCTCCTGGAGCTGGTGTTGTCCATGGATAGCTGCCTAATTGTGATCTTTGTTGCAGGGATGGAGGGAGCCTGGGCTCTCTTCTGTCACCATTTTGGTGATGTCACCCCCCGCCCCATTTCTTTGTATGCCTTGTGATCTTTTATTGAAAATTGAGCATTAAAAAAACAACCACCAAAAAACAGCCACCGCTTCCAGGCTTTGCTGACTAGATCCCTGAGGGGGAAGATAGCCCCTAACCAGGAGGGTTATCCCAAGAGCCTTGTATACACAGCTGCTCTTAAATATCTTAATTTCCCTGAGTCTCATTCCTGCTGCTTCTGGGGGCCTAGGTGCTCTATTGTATTCTTTTGCCTGCTCTCTCTTGCCCCCAGGGGCTCATGGTCTGCAGTCCCTTGTGGTTGTTCACATGCCCAGGTACCTACCACTGCCACCCATCACTTTCAACCTAATGTCCAAACTATGCTGCCATTCACACCTGAGCACTGGGTCAGGTAAGACAGAAACTAGTCCCCTGGCAGTCAACAGATAGGCTAGACCAGCCGTGGGCAAACTACGGCCCGCGGGCCGGATCCGGCCCATTTGAAATGAATAAAACTAAAAAAAAAAAAAAGACCGTACCCTTTTATGTAATGATGTTTACTTTGAATTTATATTAGTTCACACAAACACTCCATCCATGCTTTTGTTCCGGCCCTCCAGTCCAGTTTAAGAACCCATTGTGGCCCTCAAGTCAAAACGTTTGCCCACCCCTGGTAGACTCACAGTGGTTCTCAACCTTCTGGCCCTTTAAATATAGTTCCTCATGTTGTGACCCAACCATAAAATTATTTTCGTTGCTACTTCATAACTGTAATGTTGCTACTGTTATGAATCGTAATGTAAATATCTGATATGCAGGATGGTCTTAGGCGACCCCTGTGAAAGGGTCGTTTGACTGCCAAAGGGGTCGAGACCCACAGGTTGAGAACCACTGGGCTAGAGTGTTGTTAACACGTTTCCTTTTCCTTCCATCCAGTGGGAGGGAACCTGGAATTGGGAGCCTCTTTCCAACCTTGCCATATGCCACATCAGAGAAGGGGGGAGACAAGGTGGAATAAAAACACCCCTAAAGTTCCTGCCATTTCGAATGTGGCTTTTTCTTGATTTGATGTTCACTTGGTGCTGCGGATCCTTAACCATCCAGAGCCACTCCAAATCCATTGTAATCACCTGTGCTTGTTTACTTGGTGTTTCCTCCGGGGAACCAGGGTTTGGAGCTTCCTATTCTGAATGATGATCTTGCTGACATCATTCGAGAAATAAATTCTTGAGCACACAAAAGATATTTATAAAAATAGGTTTTATACCAGTTCAAAAATTAGGTTTCAACAAATGTAAAAAAAAGTATTATAGTATACAGAGACTTTTCTTGCTATAATTCAGTGAAGGTCAGACTTGATCATATGAAGAAGCTGTTACAAATTTCAAATCTCACAACCATATATCTTAGGCAAAAAAGGAATTAAACTCAAATTAACTTTAAGAATGAAAGTGGCATAAAGGCATTTCAATTAAAAAGCAAAACAAAATAGATAAAAATTTAAAGTACTTAGAATTTAATCACCCACCACCACAACAAAGGACTCTGCATATAAAAGCTCTGGATTATAGCTAAAATGGGATTTAGAGGGAAACTAATGGTCTTAAATGCCAATATTAGAAAATTAATGAGCCAAGAAACACTATCTCCAATATGTTAAACAATGCCTGTTACACAATAGCCACACAAATAGTTGTTGAATGAATTTAACTTAAAAAATTAGAAAAGAATACAGAATAAACCTGAAGAAAATAAAAAAGAATAAAATAAATATATTGAATAGAAAATAAAGATACAATAGAGTGAGTCAACATAGTCAAAAGCTGGTTCTTTCAAAAGTCTAATTTCATAGACAAACCTATGTGAAATGTGGTAGTCAAATTATATATTGCATATCCTGGTGCCCATTGTTTGCAGCGAGGCTGAATGAAAATGAGAGCCAGCATTTACCTTTGAGTGTTTGTTTAAAGACCCAAATTCAAATGCTCGTGTGCTCAGAAAAGCTCCTGTTTACCATTCTCCTATGGATGAGGAGTAGTAGGATTCCAATATCATGTTAGCCTTGCTGGACTGCCTCCCAGGTGGGTCTGTCTCCAACAGGAGAGACCAAGTGGGAATCAGTCATGAGAACCACACATAGATACATCCAGGAGTTTGCTCAGTGCAGCATTTGGAGATGGGGATTGAGAACTTCATAGTCCCAGATCCATTTTGTTGGTC
>NW_005874372.1:0-16199 GCF_000147115.1 Myotis lucifugus | reverse complement strand
GGCATTTTCTTCTCGTGAAAATGATGTCATGCGATCAGAGCTGGCTCAGATGCGTCAACCGACCTGTCGCTTGGATCTTCATGACTGTTTTATCTCGCAGCTTTTAATTTAAGAGACTTACATAAGAGGATTATGGAACAAAGGAGAGCTAATCAGTCTCTTTCTTCTCCCCCTGCAATTACAAAAAGTACCTTTCCCGCATTTTTTTAGTGGCAACGGGCGATGAAGATGAAGACGGGACGGGCTGTCCGAGTGTGTAACCGATGAGGGGTCTCCTGACCTGGACGCACGGGCTGGACTGGCAGGGATGATTGATGTCTCCTGGCAAATGTGTTTTCTTCCCATTTTTATGATGGATGGACGACAGGAGGCCTTTTAAGGAAGAGGGTGCCACATACCATCAGGTGTGAGAGGACAAGGTCAAGTGCTGTCATTCCCACCGGGCAGTGGGTTCCCTTTTACATGAGAGAACGGGACGGTGAGCAGGACAAACACAGAGCTGCTCGCCTTAGAGACCGGGCGTCCCTGACTGTAGCCTTAACTCGAGAGCAGAGATTCGAGCTTCTGTTCTCAGGTCTTTTCATGGCCGCTTAGTTTTTGCCCCACATTGAGGAGAGGGAGGGCAGGAGCCAGCGGCACTTGGGGCAGGACTGTGTTCTTCTGTCTTCTGTTCCCTGGTGGACCCCCTGCAGGACCCGCAGCACCAGGGGCCACTGAAGGGCTAGGGCACAGGTACAGGAGGGAGAGGAGGGGTGGCCTTCATCCGGTGCTGTCTGCACTAGCTGCCTGTTGCTGCTGCGTAACAACACACGCCAGCTTCCAGCAGCGCACAGTAGGGCCTCCCAGATTCTGTGTGTCCCGTGAGTCCCCTGCTGCTGGCCTCCCAGGCTGGGACATTATTCTCACCCGAAGCTCAGCTGGGGAGGGACCCGCTCCCAGGGTGCCTCATCTCTGGTGGTGGCAGGAATCCCCCTCCTTGTGGCTCACGTTCACTGCTTCAGGCCACCTCAAGTTCCTGGTGGCCACCCACACGTCCTCCTGCGTGGGGCTTCCCAGCGCGGCTCTCATCCCGGGGCGGAGAGAGAGGCTCGGGGAAGTCGGGAGCCACAGTGTGTTTGTAATCACATGATTATGGACACATGATCCTGTTACCCTTTTCTATTGGTTAGAAGCAAGGCTCAGCCCAGCGGGCGTGGCTCAGTGGTTGAGCATTGACCTATGAACCAGGAGGTCATGGTTTGATTCCCCATCAGGGCACATGCCCGGGTCTCCGTTTTGATTCCCAGTAGGGGGAGTGCAGGGGGTAGCCGATCCATGATTCCCTCTCATCATTGATGTTTCTCTCTCTCTCTCTCTCTCTCTCTCTCTCTCTCTCTCTTCCTTCATCACTGAAATTGATAAAAAGATATTTTTAAAAAATAACGAAGCAAGGCCCGGGTCCTGCCCACCTCAAGCGGAGGAGAGTTACATGGGGGTGGCCATTGGGAGGTGGGATGGTGGGGCCACCTGCCCACATGACCATCCTAGAATGTGTTCACATAGAAAGAGCCTCATAGTCAATAGGCAAAGGGCCCAGGACCTGAGTGAAAACGATAACACAGTTAAGTTGTGTTTTACAGAAAGAACAAACATAAGCAATAAAGGTAGGAAAAGATCCCCAAACTTGTTATTTATCTAAAACTTGTAAATGAAACAATGCGGTTGTTTCTCCAATGCAATCATGAAACAGCTGATGCATCAGGTGTTAGCAAGGGCGTGGGGAGGGCCCTTGTGCAGGGTCCTGTTGTGCATCTAGAACAGGTGTATGTGGGGTGCAGATTACTGGTCCACGCCCGTAAGTATTCTACACAGTCACTGTATTAACCCAGACACCTAGCATCGCCTGCAGTGACCAGTGCAAGCGTGTTAGCCCTCTCCCTCATAGTGAAAAGTTGGGCAGAGCTTAAATGCCCATCGTCCTGAAATAGCTAAGCAGGTTGTGTAACACGCTGCCCTGCCCACATGAGAGGGCGTCCATGGTGGAAGCTAGAGTTGAACATTCACACTAGTATGTGTATTTCATTTCCGTTTCTCGGTCAGGAAAAGGCAAGCTACACCAATGCACAGGTGAAACCAGCTAGGAAGTGAAGGCAGGACTGTGGAGAGCATCCCAGGTTGGAGGGCAAAACCCTCCCAGCACAATTACAGCCGAATGGCTATGGTTGTAAGCTTCACCTTACAGTCCAACCCTGCAGTCCTAGGGAGCTAAGGGATGTGGGATGCAGGGGATGGTGGGGGGTGAGCAGCAAGTGCTGCCTAAACAAGGCTTGATAAAGTTCAGAGAATGGCAACCACAGGAAAGAAGCAGATTTGAAATTCGCAAGAACATTGTAAACATCTTGCCCTTGCTTTGCTTCCTGTGCTCTGACTGTAACATAAAGCTTCAGCTTGCAGGCTGTGTCTCTGTGTCCTCATCCAGGCACAGTGGTCCACCTGGCCCCAACTGTACTCTCTTGTCTGCTTTCTTCAATCCTTCACCACCCTCCTCAGGTTCACCCCTGGCCGGGCTGCACTCAGTTCATAAAACTAAGTTCACACACAAGGCAGCTTCGGCATTTCAGTGTGTTTCCATCCTTTGAACAACTGTCGTACTTTTTACCTAAAATAATTGTTCTTAGAAAGGATTCCCTGAAACAACCACGACAAGAAAGACAGTAGCTCTCATTGGAGCGAGTTGATGCGCAGGCCATAGACACGTGATACGGTTTTTGAACGTGCAGCGACCTTCAAGTTTCTAAGTCCAAGGGACTCGCTTTACTTGTGTCCAGAGGAGTGGTGTGCCTTGCACAAATGCGTTGGGAAAATTAAGACCGAGCTCAGCCTAAGTAACTGATCTTCTCATGGGAGCCCAAATGCCTCTTTAAAAATAATATTGATTTTAGAGAGAGAGGAAAGGAGAGGGATAGAGAGAAACATTGATGAGAGAAAACATGGATGGGCTGCCTCCTGCACGCCCCCTACTGGGGATCAAGCCCAAAACCCAGGCATGTGCCCTGACCGGGAATCCAACCTGTGACCTGCTGGTGCATGAGGGGATGCTCAACCACTGAGCCAGGCTGCCGGCCCAGATGCCTCTTGATGACCCTCTGCACCTGCCCCAGGGGCCCAGCCGGGCCTCCTCTGCCTCCCTCCGGCCTCTCCATTCCCTCTCTGCTGCACCCGAGTCCTGGGGAGGGCGGGATGGCTAGGAGAGCGCTGGGTGCACATTTCAAACCTAAAATCCTGGCAGCTGGGGAAGTGGAGTTGGCAACCTGTGAGCTGCTGAGGTGGAGAGGACCACGGGGCTGTGGGACCCTCCGGTGGGGGAGGTGTGAGGACGGGGCTGCGGGACCCTCCGGTGGGGGAGGTGTGAGGACGGGCTGCTTTCTAAGTAGGCAGCTGCAGAGCGTTTCCTTCCGTCTTGAAAAGCACAGTGTTGCAGGGCCTCGTGCTAACCGGGGACTGACTGTATTTCATATCAGTATGATTCCAATGGCATGTTTGTCGCTGCAGAATACTCCGTTCAGAAGGGTCAACACTGAACTATTCTATGTGAGGGCGGCTCAGACTAGGACAGTGGTCGGCAAACTCATTAGTCAACAGAGCCAAATATCCACAGTACAACGACTGAAATTTCTTTTGAGAGCCAAATTTTTTAAACTTAAACTATATAGGTAGGTCCATTGTTATTCACTTAATTAGGGTACTCCTAAGGCTTAGGAAGAGCCACACTCAAGGGGCCAAAGAGCCACATGTGGCTCTCGAGCCGCAGTTTGCCGACCATGGGACTAGGACATTTAGCCGCTGCAGGTTCAAGTTTCTGAATGACTGCAGACCTTGAATTAGGAGATAGCTTTCAGGAGGGAAACCAGCTCATCGCGTAGATGGCAGCTGGCGTCGGGAGAGGGGTGATCAGTCTCCGTGGTCATGAGCTCGCCGTTCGTTCTGGTGAGGACAGCCTCTCAGAAACGCTGTGTTTTGTGGGTTTGGAGGCCTCCTCGGGGCCGCTGGACAGTCAGGTTCGGTTCCTGCGTCTGCCGTTCACAGTGGGAAACACAGAACTTGGAAAATAGAAGCTCCACACCGTCTTCTCCCCTTCGCAAAGCGCTTGTCAACCAGGCCCGACCCTGTCAGGACTTGATGCATCGGCACCGGGAAAGGCTCGCACTGCGGCTGCCAGTGACTCACCTTAAACCACATTATCAGCCGATTCATTGTGGCGACTGAAGAATCAGACAATCAGTCCAGAGGCGACCACCGGGGATGTGGGAGGAAGCCCTGTTGTCCGGAGAGCCGTGCGTTGTAAGTGGACACTAATCTTCCTGTTTGGATATGACTGGGTGTCTTGTGTTTGGACGGATAATCCTGACACGGGTCCCTAGACTTCCGTAGGGCGTGCACAGTGCTGTCGCGTTCCTTACTGTGTTTACAGGTAAAAATAGAGATCGCCCGTGAGGCCGAGTGATCATTTGACCTTGTGGGTCACATTCCTTTCAATACAATTAGATGCTCCGTCATGGCACCTGGAGAAGGTGCCCTTTCGGGTCAGGAAGCCGTGGGCATTTGAGGTGACCCTGAGGGGCCAATGGCAGGAAATAGGGAACTTTCCCGGGGAGGTTGCTCTGGAGACGACGCTGTCGCACAGCCGGTGTGCCGGTGTGCGCGTCCGCACAGCCCGTGGTGCTCCTGTGCCTGGGAGAGTTCACCTGTGCCTCACGGCTTCATGTTGCCCAAGAGAAGTGGCTGCGGCTGTTTCTAGGAAGAAGGTTGGATGGTGGGACCTGCTGACGGAGCCGGGGAGAACGGCTCCATGAGGGTTCACCGGGCGGCGTGGTGAGCTGTGACCTCTGACCGTGCGGGTCGGTCGGTCAGTGGATCGGTGGGCCTGGCTTCATTGGAACCTTTAAAGTGTGGAGGGCCTTGCCCTGACCCCAGCTCCCCTGCCCGTCCCACTGAAGCTGGCGTGTCCCTCAGCGCTCAGGCAGGAGCGCCTGGCATTCTCCTGGTGTGGGCGTCCCGGCCCAGGGGCTACCGACTCGGGGATGGTTGACTTGGCATTGAAAAGCCGCCCATCCCGCACCTGCCTGCTCACTCGAGTCCGAGGACCTGAGTGGAGATGTTAAAGGGCAGGGCCATACGTGTGAAATGCCAAGTTGTAGCGTCGAAAACCCCCCCAAATTGTGACTTTAGAAGGAGATGTTCTTTGGAGTGTTGCATGGTGGAGAGATGGGGAGAGTTTCAGAGCAGACTGCCTAGAACGGAGTGCGGGAGTCAATGCAGACTCCCCAGGCTCAGGCTCGGGGAGGGGGCTGGGGTGGCTCCCTGGTTGAGCATCGACCTAGGAACCAGGAGGTCGAAGTTCAATTCCCAGTCAGGGCACAGGCCCGGGTTGTGGACTCAATCCCCAGTGTGGGGCGTGCAGGAGGCAGCCGATCAATGATTCTCTCTCATCATTGATGTTTCTCTCTCTCTCTCTCTCTCTCTCTCTCTCAAGTTAATAATAAAAAATAATAGTGTGAGACAGGGATCGCTGCCCCTTTGGAGGCAGTTAGCACAATATTTGTAGTTAAATTGTCGGCGAGAAAACCAGGGTTTGGGTAGCTCCGTCATAACTAGGGCCTGGTGACTCACCCTGACATTTAAGAAATTCTTACCTGAAACTAAACAGAAGTTCCGTTCCGTCCACTCACAAGGCCCCTTTCTGAGCCGATGCCTCTCGGTAAATGCAGTGATACTGTTCAGCGATGGCCAGTCTGAGCCAATCAGGAGACAGTATCCACCCTTCCCATCAGCCCCCCGCAGGCCACTCTGGGCGCCCCAGCAGCATCCGCTCTTTCCCCCCTTTTCTGTGCTCATAACACACACACAGGTTGCCCTGGTCTCTGCTCCCGGACATTCGGCTGCTGTCCTGTCACATGATCCCTCAGGCGGAGCCTCCAGGAGCCAGGGTGGTGGCTGCCCTTTGGCCCACATCTCGAGACTCCATGCATCCCTCGGAGAGTCACCTGTTCCTCCAGAGGCAGCACCTGCACCTGGGGCCTGCAGGGTGTGTGTGTGTGTGCGTGCGTGTGTGCATGCGTGTGCGTGTGCACATGTGTGTGTGTGTGTGTGTGTGTGTTGGGGGGTGGGGTTCTGGTCCAGGCTCTGTTCCCTTCTGGGTGGGAGACTCCCGGGCGTGAATGTCTTCATCGGAACAGGAAGTGGTTTGGCCCTCTCCCCCCCGCCCTGACTCCCTTACTCCTAAGTCCAGCAGCGATCAGCGAATCAATACACGCTTAGGGGGTCACAGCCGAGTGGCCTGGAATTCAATAAGGCCACTCGCCGCCAGGAGGGAGAATTAATCCATGTTGTGTGTGTGCTTAATTTTTCCTTTCCCGTCCTTGTTTCCAATGCACTGGCTTCAGCACTCTGCAGTTTTTCTCCTCCAATGACATAAAGTAGATACTTCTTTTAATTAGTAGAAGTTGAAATTAATTACTCTTGGAGCCTATTTCTCCTGATATTTCACCGCGCCTTCCAACGGTAAGTCACCTTGGTGTGTAACTGCATCTCAATTCTCGGGGCCCCGGGGTCACACGGATTATCTCTGTTCCACGGATCTCGCCCTTCTGGGAAGATACGTGTCATTGAGCTCTAGGGACAAGCCTCCGTCCGCAGCCTTATCTCTCCACGTGAAGATGCGCTGCGGGAAACGTGTCCGTTTTCTCAAAGCATTTGCCCTCCGTCAGTTTTGGAGTTGAATCTACGGCCTAATAACTTCCTCCTCCTTTTCCAAACCCCAGTACCGACTGAGCCGCTACTTAATTCTGTGGGAAGGTTTGCACCGTCGCAAAGTTCTTATGCTGCTGAGTGGCACGCGGCATCTCGGGGACAGCGGGGTGCCGTGTCTTAGCTACTAGTCTCCCGACAAGGGCTTGCAGGCACCTCGCCGCGTGCTTTGTGTTGGAGAATGAAGAGCACGGACGCTATGCCCCGTCTCTGCCTTAATCGTGGGTCTGAGTCTCATCGCTCTACTCCTTGCCTTCCACATGTCGCCGTGAGAGACCTCCATCCTGTAGGGAATGTTTACAGGAGTTCATTTGGGGCAAACGGATGCCCTGCTGGGGAGAAAATTCTTGAATGGGTCAGAGAATGGCAGTTTTGCAGCTTCTTTTATGCATTTGGAATGAAGGAGGGAGTCTCTGTGATTGGAAGACAGGCTGGGAGTCTCTGTGATTGGATGACAGGCTGGGAGTCTCTGTGATTGGATGACAGGCTGGGAGTCTCTGTGATTGGAAGACAGGCTGGGAGTCTCTGTGATTGGAAGACAGGCTGGGAGTCTCTGTGATTGGATGACAGGCTGGGAGTCTCTGTGATTGGGTGGCAGGCTGGGAGTCTCTGTGATTGGATGACAGGCTGGGAGTCTCTGTGATTGGATGGCAGGCTGGGAGTCTGTGATTGGATGGCAGGCTGGGAGTCTGTGATTGGATGGCAGGCTGGGAGTCTCTGTGATTGGATGGCAGGCTCATCAACAAGATCTCTTGCTGTCTTGAGGGATGGTTCCCTTCTGTGGGTCTGAAAAAAGGCATTTCAAAGGGGTATTTGCCTGGCTGCAGAAACAGTGGTCAGGGCTGGCTCAAAGCAGAGAAACCTTTCATGGGCCTGGGGTGGGACTGCCCACCCAGCCCTGCCCAGGGAGGAATTTGTGATCAGACCACCTGGTTAGCTTTACCACAGAGCCGCTTCCTGCCTGCATAAAGACGGTAAAGCTCTACGTTGTTGGTTTTATTTGTTAGACAGTTAACTACACAATGTCGACCATGGTTTTCCTGAAGAATCCTTCATAGAGAACTGCCTCTCAGGGGAACTCATTTTTCTGTGGTGATCATTCCCTTCTGCACCGAATGGTGCATATCCATACCTGTAGAACCGTCTAACGTCCAATCAGAAGCTGTAAATAGCCCTGCCAGCGTGGCTCAGTGGTTGAGCATTGGTTCGATTCCTGGTGAGGGCACATGGGTTGGGTTTGATCCCCAGTGTGGGACGTGCAGGAGGCAGCCAATCAATGATTCTCTCTCATCATTGATGTTTCTATCTCCCTCTCCCTTCCTCTCTGAAATCAATGAAAAAATATATTTTTAAAAAGCTGTCAATATGTCTAAGTTCTAACCATGCAGATTGGACATGGTCAAAGGCCCTTCCTCCCCCTTTAATACCGCAGCTCAGCTCTGTTTGCAGGCACGCGGGCCGGCTCTGTGGCGTGGAGTGTGTCCCGACAGCCATGGGCGACTTCATGTTAAATCCTTATCTTTTTTTTTTTTTTAAGATTACATTTCCTTTTATTTCAGGAAACAGACAGACTTTGGGACAGAAGTTTTGAGCCGGGTGATGGGGTTGGATTTCCTTTTTGGTGGGAAGGGCAGAGGGCTGAGCCTCCTCATGGAGCCCCCAGATTCTCTGTTCAATCCCGGGGTGAATGTCAGGGAGGTGCGGGCCGGTGCAGCCAGCCCGTCACCATGGAGCTGAGGTTACAGGGCAGGCGGGGAAGGGGTGCCCTTCCCGGGAGAGGGTGCTGAGACGCCTCGGGGGGATCTGTGGGGACACGAATTAAAGGCTTTGCCCACCTTACGTCTGATCCCAGAGGCGCTTTGATTGCTTGCCGAGTTCGGCAGGAATGACCCTCCAGGTTTCAGAAGTTTTCATGTGTTTATGTTGGTTTTTAAAGTCACATGCGTCACTTCAATGCAAGAAAGAGTTCCGTAATCTGAACTGGGAAAAGCGATGCTTCAGTACAACCAAATCTCATTTTCCGTACAAGGAACGTTCACGTCGGCTGTTGAAATTAATTTAAATATTGATTCGGTTAACCTCACTGCGCACCCCCTGTAAGTCATGTCCTCTGCTAGCTGCAATAGATCAAACGTGAATGAGGTGAAGTCCCTGCCCTCGAGGCATTTACAATTACAATAAGGAGACTTTTTTCTCGGTAATACGATCAGAGCAATCAAACAAACTCTAAAAAGATTATGAAGTGTGCGACAAGACGCCGGCTCTTCAGAGTCAATGATGTGTTTCTCGGTGGGCTGTTCCGCTGAGTAAACACCAGGCAGCCTGCGCGTCCTGTGATTGCCCGAGCGTTCCCAGTACTTCAGGTTTCACGTACTTTCTTGCCTTCTTTGTGATATGCTTTGTAAAGAGGAAAGTTGTGGAACCGCAGGATCAAATCCCATAGAAAATCCAAGTGATTTTTAATTTTTAATAACGGTAGCTAAACAGGCAAGTTAACCACAGGATGGTTACAAAAATGCCCTCCAAAATGAGGCGTCAGTACCTCCATTGATGGAACAAGCATCCATGCAGTATCGTTTTTTCCCAGACACCAGGGACAAAAATCCGGAGAGAGTGTGGTTCACAGGGCAGAGTAGAGCTCCTGACCTCGCCGTTCCTATAAAGTAGATAGTTAGACGATGTATCATCATCATGGCTCCTCGGGAACAAAATTCCCTACCCGAGGCCAGACTCCACTCAGGGTCCTGTGACCACCACCTGCTGGTCTTGTTCCTGCTGCGGAATATGATGATGCTGCTCCTTTCGTCAGATTGACCCCAAACACCTGGGAACAGGTTGTCTCTTGCTCACCCACCTCGTCTTAGCTTTCTTCTTCTTCTCACATTTCCCCCCAAGTCTCTTCAGACGTCTTCCCGTTGTTGGCTTCTGCTTTGGAGCTCAATGCTGGTCACTAACAGCTCATTATCGGATGGAGGACGCGTCCTGTCTGCCCCCAGTGCATTGCTTTTATGGAAAATTCGTTATAAACAACCACGCACTCACGTGTCTGACTTCACGAGGGTTTCACGGCGATTTCTTCCCTAAGAGGAGCCAATGGAAGCGGTCACCTCGCCTCTGAGCTCTGTGTGTCCCCGTCCAGGAACGATGATGCGATGAGTTCCAGAGGAAAGATAACTTGCAAAGGTTGATAGCGTTTGAACAGAGTCTAATCATAGAGCACAATTTGTCTCAAAAAGTGTCCTTCAGCCGTAGATGTGCAAGGAAGTAAGAATAATACTGTATATACATTTTCAGTGCATGCCTCTCCACTAGAAATTAGTCTTAAGGGGGTGATTAGCACAGCCTACTGCTAAATCCATTGCTGACGGAAAACGCAAGAAATCATGTCAGATAAAAATAAGTCCCCCTTCCTTTCCTTCTTGAGTTTCATAATTACGGCAGCGAGCACCTGCCAGCCAGCTTCACTCCAGAGACCAGGATTACGGCAGCTTGAGTCACTAGTGGGGGAGCGGGAGGAGGGCGCCCTCCGTCAGCCCCCCGGGGGGTGTCTGCCGAGACGGTTCTGTGGGATCGGAGTTCATTCCGGATCGAGGATGAATGTGGAGGAAATCCACGTTGCAGTCATTCCTAAGAGGTTGTGTAAAAAGTTTTAATCACTTTATCAACATATAGGTACGTGATGGTATTAAATCTCTCTCTCTATATATATGTATATATATATAAAATGTTAGAGAGGAAGGGAGAGGGAGAGAGGGATAGAAACGTCCATGATGAGAGAATCATGAATCGGCTGCCTCCTGCATGCCCCCCACTGGGGATGGAGCCCACAAGCCTGGCATGTGCCCTGACCAGGATTCGAACCCTGACCTCCTGGTTCCTAGGTCCACGCTCAACCACTGAGCCACGCCGGCCGGCTCAGTCTCACACGCTCTGCATCGCCTCGTGCTCTGGGACTGCTTCTCGTGACAAAACCACAGTCTCTCGTCCTCGTTCACGTTGCGTGTCGCCCGGCCTCGCGGTGTTAGAGGACCTTTCTAACGACACAGCAGAGGCTCCGAGTGGGTCCTGATGGTTAACAGAACGCCCGTGGCCCCGTTGATGGGGTGAGACAAGCACCCCGGCTCAGCTCCTGGAGGCGCAGACGCAGGCCCGCGGGCCGGTGAAGGTCTGGCCTGGAGGCTGTCGGGTAGTAAGCTCCGCGGCAAGTACAAGTGCTTCTCCTTGTGGGTAGCCCTCACCGCGCCCGGTGACTTACAGCGATTGGAAGGAGGAGGAGAGACAGAAACATCACGTGAGAGGGACACACGGATTGGTTGCTTCCCCAGGCGCCTGGACCAGGGCCTGGGATCCAGTCTGCAGCCGAGGTCCCAGGTACATGCTCTTGACTCGAATCGAACCTAGGACCCTTCTGTCTGTGGGCTGATGCTCTATCCACTGAGCCAAACCGGTCAGGGCGAATAGGGACTTCCAACTTTCGGTGGGGAAAAGCATTGTTCTAAGCCAGGGGTGGGCAAACTTTTTGACTCGAGAGCCACAATGGGTTCTTAAACTGGACCGGAGGGCCGGAACAAAAGCATGGATGGAGTGTTTGTGTGAACTAATATAAATTCAAAGTAAACATCATTACATAAAAGGGTACGGTCTTTTTTTTTTTTAGTTTTATTCATTTCAAACGGGCCGGATCCGGCCCGCGGGCCGTAGTTTGCCCACGGCTGTTCTAAGCTGTAGATGCGATGATGGGAGGAGGATTTTATGAGAGCGCGTTCAGCAAGCACCCGGTGAATTCCCTGGCACGGCCTGGGCTGACAATTAGGCATAAACTAATGAAGTTGTCACAGAACTAGTTGTCAACATGTGCTGTGGCCACAGCGGCTCTGTCACGGCGGAGACCAGTGCTGCCTTCTCCGAATCGCTGAGCGATCGCATGACTAACCGTTCCGCGGGGGCTCATTTGAAGATAATTACAAAGGCGACAGGAAACCGTAGCATCGATCACTAGATCCGAGCGTGTGTGGCTTCGGTTCTTCCGCACGGCCGTGCCCTTTCTCTGCAAACAGGTGAGGAGGAACAGTTCTTCGTCTTTAAAACCACTCACTGGATACAGCAGTCTCTTGCTTTGATTGATTCCACAAGTTTTTTGGAAGGAAGTTCATCATTGGCTCGACCACTTCCAATCAAGGACGTCTCGAACTCGCCTGTACCCCCTGGAGAACGCGGGGTGCTGCTCGGTGTCTCTCCGTGCGATAACATCCCAGGGCCAAAACCACATGGAATGAAACCTCCATCTGTAGGAGGCAACGCCTGCTCAACGGGGTTTGCAACCTGGACTGCCAACGCCTCCGTCGCCCGAGTTGGTTTCATAGCTTCTGGCGCGTCAGGGGAAATGCTCTCACCCGATCCCTTCAGTCCTGTGAAGGGCGTGCTGACCGCGTGCCATGCGCTCCCTGCATTTCTTACAGTTTACGTGCATCCGAGTTATTTTTAATCAAGGCCCACGATACAGCCAATCCCACGGTTCCTTTAGGTTTTCTTCCAGGTACAATCATCGCAAGGGTAGGGTGTGGGCCTTCGTTATACGTTGTGCTGAGAACGTCTATGTGATTGCTCTCTCACAGCTCGTCTGTTTGTACAGGGAGCGTCAGACTCCATCTCTCAGCCCCAGCTCTCGGTGTGTGAGCCTTGGGAATGTCCCGTTGGGGTCTGGAGATGAGAGTTCCTGTGAGTGTCATTAGCTTCGTAGGTGAACTTGGTCCAAATACCAGGTCGCTGGGCACTCTCCCGTTCCTATTGGGGTCATCGGGTTGTAGCTCAGTTAAACGTATTTGAATCATCATAGGGTCCATCAGCCTGACCTGCGTCCGGGCACCAGGCTGGTGGTGAGCTACGCGCACGGGGCCTAGGCTCACGCTCACGTGGCCTGTGGTCCTGGTCAGGTTGCCGTTGTGTGTGTCCACATGTCCAGGATGGGGCAGAAGTCGGTTCCCAGTTGTGAGTGCAGGAGGCACACACGTTCTTCTATTGTTACTTATGGTTATTCTATTACTTTCCACATAAACAGCTGGGCCCTCTGGTTGCCCTGCCCTTGCGTCCTCTCTATTGTAACCTGTTGCTCACTCTTCTAGCAAATGGGAAGATGCATTTATTTTGTCCTCGATATCTGTGAAAGCTCATAAAAGTAGATTTACATCCAGGCATTTTTCCTTCCTAAATAGCCATAAAGTTAAAAAGTTCATTGTCTTCCATCACGTTCTCGGAGCCTCCAGAGGACCTCCGGGGAGAACTGGGAGCCTGTGGTCCACTCCATTTATACAGAAAACAAAAGGGAATTTCAGGAAACCCCAGGGGTAAACCCGATCCTCTCATTCATGAATGAAAAAAAAATTGAGTCTCAAATAAATTAAGTAGCTTGGCAGGGCCCGTGTGGTGGGGCAGACACAGCCATCCCTGTGGCTCCGAAGGCTCCAATCTCTCCCTCAGACAAACCCTCTGTTTTCCAAATTACTTGGATGGATAACCAGAGTGATTAGAGAGGAGGGTGACGTTTCATTGCTTTAAGTAGAGACTTTGCTTGATAGAAATTATGTGTGTAAAGCGTGAGTAACTGTGTCTGACACGCAGTAGACACCTGGTCAGTGTTGGCTAATATTTATCCATGGTGGCTTCATTTCACTTGAAATATTTTTGAATGCTTTTTTCAGAGACCACACACACACACACACACACACATACACACACACACATACACACACAATTGATTTCAGAGAGGAAGGGAGAGGGCGAGAGAACTAGAAACATCCATGATGAGAGAGAATCATTGATCGGCTGCCTCCTGCATGCCATACTGGAGATTAAACCCACAACCCAGGCATGTGCTCTGACCGGGAATCGAACTCTGACCTCCTGGTTCATAGGTCGAAGCTCCATCACTGAGCCACGCGGGCTGGGCAGCCCTTAATATATATTTAAGTCAGATCCGTAACTCATGACTTTCTGTCCACGATATAGAAATACTTGCGAGTGCTCCCACCTGGAATGCAGGCTCCCATTGCTGTCTGTTTCCCGACAGTAGATCCTTGGAGGCCCTTGGCAGGCACAGGGCTCCTTGTTCTGAAATGAAGAGAAGGCAGCGGTGGAAGGTCGTTTTTGAGGTGAGGAAACACCCCAAAGAGCCAGGAGGTAACTGGGGCCTGGTGTGAGGAGGGACTGGGACGGGTTGTCAAGGCCCAGGTGAAGGGCATCCCGGCCCCCAGACGCCATGCGCCAACAGTCAAGGGCGGCTGCATCAATCAAGTCAGGCGACACTGGCATTGAACAGAGGCTGTGCTGGGTGCCAGGTGGGTGTGGAGATGATGGAGAAGAATTTCATTCGCAAAGTGATTTTTTTCTCTGATTGAAAGACAATTTCTTTCTTTTTTTAAATTTATTGATTTCATAGAGGAAGGGAGAGGGAACGAGAGATAACAACATCAATGATGAGAGAGCTGCCTCATTGATCAGCTGTCTCCTGCACGCCCCTCAGTGGGGATCGAGCCCACAACTGGGCATGTGCCCTGACCGGGAATCGAACCTGGTTCATAGGTCAACGCTCAACCATTGAGCCACCACAGCTGGGCTCTTATTTTTTTTTATCGTGGCTTTGGGGCCACAGTGGGGTTCTAGAGCCCAGAGACTGGAGTGGCTCCGAGGAGCTTTTACCGGGTGTCAGAGATGTTCTCTGGTGGGTGCCACACACCTCAGAGCAGCTCAGTGAGCAGGAGGGTCCCTGCCCGGCACAGGTGCGAGCAGGTGACTCACGTGCTCCCCATTTATTTCCCTTGAATCTGCATCTTGGTCCCCGCCTTGGAAATCATGAGATGAAGAGAAGCTGTGCCCCTTGAGCCAGCGAAGAGCCAAACCAAACAACCCAGAAATCAAGACACAGGCTGCCAGCTGCCCCTCAGAAATGGTCCATTCTTCACGTGGCGCCGGGGCGGCCCTGTGATTCCAGAGCGCTCCGTGCGCAGGCACACCCCCCTCTCACTGGAGGAAGCTTAGGGTAGGCGCCATTCTGCAGGAGCTGGAACGTGGAGAAGGCGCTATAATCTCCTGGTTAGGTAGGGCCCACCCCGGGGAAAACCCCGACATTAGTGGCAGATTCATTAATTGGATTTCTCATTATTTGGAGATTGCCATGCAAATCCTGTTCTTTTTTTTTAAGTGACCAAAAGAAGCTTAATTGAGTATTAAAACTATCTGGTCAATAAGTGTTTTCTGAAACTCCTGACTGCACAAAGCAATTTCATCAGGAACACACTGTTCACGGTAACTCTCACCGAGACCACTGCCTTAGAGCCAACCAATGATAACAGGAAAAGAAGTGTGTGAACTCACGAGAACCAGTGAACTTGGGTAGGAAGAACCGCCAGGGTAGTTGTATTTCTGGAAGGTAGAAGGTGAAGGAAGGACTCACAGGGGAGTTAGCCAAGCATATGGCAGGCGATGATGTGCCTGCAGGTGGGGACCCCCTGGGACTAAGCCTGTGACCCAGGGAGGCCTGGAGGTGCTCAGCAGCTGGAGGGACTGGTGAGTGGCAGGTGAGGGAGGAGGCGGGGACTGGTGAGTGGCAGGTGAGGGAGGAGGCGGGGACTGGTGAGTGGCAGGTGAGGGAGGAGGCGGGGACTGGTGAGTGGCAGGTGCAGGAGAGACGGGGACTGAGTGGCAGGTGAGGGAGGAGGCGGGGACTGGTGAGTGCTCCCCGTCCCCAAGCTGAGAAGATGGAAGTGCCCTCCATCCTACTTGTCTCCCTGGGGAACTGGAAAAGCCTTCAGTGGTAAAGACAGAAATCACACAAGCAGAACAAAGACCACAAACACAACGAAATAAACAAGAAAACTCCAAAATGCTCATTAACCTCCGAGATAAGAGGACTCTATCCACGAGCAAGAACTGGCCACGGTAACAGGACGGTCAGAATAGGGAGCAGCCACGGGCGAGGAATAGTGTGGCCGAGGAAAGCAGCGGAGAGATGGGAACAGCAACCAAAGAACGCGCCCAGATGGTCACAGGTGGAGACCCTGGACAACAAGGCCAGGGCGGGTGGGGGAGGGTGGAGGGCGGCCAAGGGGGAAATGGATTGAAATTAAGTCAAAGCCTGTAAAGAATGTGAACCAAACAGGAAGAAGAAAGCAGAAGCAGAAAAACATCGGAAATGAAATCAGGGAGCAGGCAGTAGGGAATAGAGGATATCAGATGGACTGTATTAATCAAGTCAACGGCACAAACAGATCTTAGAACTACGGGACAGAAGGGACCCGATTGAAAATACCACCTGAATTGACCAAAAATGTCCCAGCCGCATAGAACCACACTGTTATGAAGTTTAAAGACGTGAAGAGAGACGGGAACATGTTCACCCCCAGACCCCCGGGTATGGG
>NW_005874371.1:0-16200 GCF_000147115.1 Myotis lucifugus | reverse complement strand
CTACTTCCCAGTAATTCCTACTGCCCCGCGCCATCTGTCCCACCCAGTACCTGCAGCTGGCTTATGGGGTGGGGGGAGGGGAGAGCAGGCTTTTGTGGGTGACCCGCGCTCTCCCGCGCTGCCGGCAGGACTGGGATAAGCGCTCAGACATGATTCAACCCCGTCTCTGCTTAACTGGCTCAAGCAGTGACAGGCAGCGCGGACCCATCGGTTGTCCGATTTCAGTGCTACCAGGTGAGCATGTAGCTTCATGTATTTCTCACCAGAGTTCAACACTAGACCTGCCGGTCCCGTGAGCCAGCCAACGTCATTTTCACTTCGGTCTCGGGGCTGGCGCAGGACAGACAGCCGGTGAATGATGCCCCAAAGAGATGTGGACGCCCCAACCCAGCACCTCCCACTGCGCCGTCCTCGCGGTAGAGTCATGGTGGGTGCTGTTGGGCGAGAGGAGGCGAGACTGGGGAAGGTGGGCCCATAGCCCTCAGGGACGCCGTGTGCAGGAAGCTGGGGAATTTGATTGATTGCTGATGGGTCCCAGCCCTGCCGCCGCCGCCGCTCCTGAGTTTTGGGAACCCAGCGCCCTGCCCCACCAGCCACCCAGCACCCGGGGGCTCAGGCAGAACCGTGTACGGGCATCGCGTCCTCCCCAGAGACCGTGTGAAGGGCTTTCACGCCTCCATGCCTCTGCGCACGCTGCTCCTTCTGCCTCAGGTCCCTCTGCCCACGTCTCCGCCTGGAAAACCCTGTGCAGCCTCAGTCCTCCATGCCCGTCCCTCCCCGGCGCTCCTCCGCCCCCTTCCCCAGGGGCACCGGGTACCGGAGTCCTGTCCGGCTGAGGTGCCTCCCCGCGGCCTCCCGCCCCAGGGGCTGGCAGTGCCCGTGCCAGGACCTGCCTTGGTCCTTCTCTCTCCTGAACCCGGAGGCCCAGGGCAGGGGATGAGGCTGGTTTGTCTTTGTGCCTGAGAACCCGGCACCGTGCTGGGCACAGAGCAGCTGCTCTCAAACCCTCATTGGATGCATGAGGACGGACATGAGCCGCGGATGCCAGGCTTGTGTCTGAGGCAGCTCCCTGGTGCAGAGAACATTCTGGAAAAGCACCCCTCACCTTCTCAAAGGCGCAGCTGACACCCCAGCCTGGGCCTCGCATGGGGAGTGCTGGGCTCTTTCATTCGGCTTCATTTTTTTTTTTAAAACAATGTGAGACTTCCTTCATGATCCCCAAAGCACAGCAATCTGCATGCTAATCACCCCTCAGTGTCATCGGAATCTGCCAATTTCACGCATTTGCATATTTCCCCATCAGCTCCCGTCCCCTCCCCCCTCGTTAGCTATTCTTGGTGGGGCTGCGCCTCCCCCACGTTTCTCGCACCGGCTTGATTTTATTTCACTTTGTAAAGACAGATTTGGGAGATGATGAATTAGTCATTGCCAATTTCATGCGTTTACGCTCTGCGCCTTTACACCTTATATTTATTCAGCCGCCCCCCCCCCTCCTGGCTCCAGATGGCGTGGCTTGCAGCCTCGGGTGGGGAGGGGGTGAGGAGGGGTGTGGGGAAGGGAGAGAGCTGCCCCCTCCCTCCCTCCCTCCCTCCCCTCCTCCTCCGCAGCCTCGGGCTCAGCTCCGTGGGGCCGGTTTGAATGGCGCATCGCCCTCTGGCAAACCCGGTTCCTTCTGCCGATCTCACTGCCTCTCAGGACCTGGGAAACGTGAGCGAGACAATGGGAACCGTTACACACAGACCCTTCTCGCTCTGTCTGTGGCCCAAATGGAGCCGCGAAGCCGCGATGCTTTGAAAGATTCGCAGATGTTTTTTCTAAGGGTTTCATCTGGTCCCACTCCCACTGGGGTCACAGGGTCTCAAGAGCGAGGGGCCCCGTGCAACTACAGAACAAAAGAGTCAGAAATGCAGGTTTTCAAAGTCAACGTCCTGGTGACAGATGAAAAGATTGGGAAACACGTGAGATGGAACAGGTGTGTGTGGGGGGGGTCTTACCCAGCAGCACTTGTGGCTTCTTATGCCCGAAAAGGGGCCTGGATGGATATGTGACACAGGACCCGGGGGGTGGAGGAGGCTGAGAGAAAGGTGCTGGCGGTCCTTGAAGAAGCACCCCACCTGCCCATCGCCCCAGGCTGAGCCCAGGGCGGGGGGGGGGGGCGGGGACAGACCACGGGCGCGGGCGTCCCAAGTGAATATCGGGGCGACCTGAGAGTGGCCAGGTCTGTGCCTTGCCTTCCAGTGGGGCCCAGGGAGGTGGCATGTTTAGTTCCCGTCCCCTGGGCTCAGTAGAGTAGAAAAGGTGATGTGTTGCCCGGCCAGCGTGGCTCCGTGGTTGAGCATCAACCTATGAACCAGGAGGTTACGGTTCAATTCTCAGTCAGTGCACATGCCCAGATTGTGGGCTCGATCCCCTGTGTGGGGCGTGCAGGAGGCAGCCGATCAATGATTCTCTCTCATCATTGCTGTTTCTCTCTCTCTCTCCCTCTCCCTTCTTCTCTGAAATCAATATATATATATATATCCTATATAATAAAGAGCTAATATGCTAATTAGACCGGATGGCAGAACGACCTTCCGGGATGACCTTCCTGAATGACCAGTGGGCAGAGGGCAGGGCAGCCAGGCCACGAAGGCCTATGCTTGCACAAATTTCATGCACTGGGCCTCTAGTATATATATATTAGAGGCCCGATGCATAAAATTCATGCACGGGGCGGGGGGGTCCCCTCAGCCTGGCCTGTACCCTCTCGCAATCCGGGATCACTGGCTCCTAACCACTCACCTGCCTGCCTGCCTGATCATCCCTAACCTCTCTGCCTGCCTAATTGCCCCTAACTGCCTCTGCCTGCCAGCCTGGTCGCCCCTAACCACCTCAGCCTCAGCCCCCGCCACCGTGGCTTTGTCTGGAAGGACGTCCAAATGGATGTCCGGAAGACATCCGGTCTAATTAGCATATTACCCTTTTATTAGTATAGATGTGTGTGTGTGTGTGTGTGTGTTTAAAGAAAAAGAAAAGGTGACGTGTTGCTCACGTCTACATAAAGCAGGATGGAGATGGAGACAGGCTCTTGGCATCTCTTGTGATGAGACCTTTTTCAACCCAAGACAGGGAGGCAGGATGGGCAGGGCCTGGAGAGCATGAGGAGTCGGGAATGAGAGAGGCCACCGTTCAGGGAGGACAGCCACGAGCTCAGACACAGGACCCCAGGAGCAGCTGGCTGCTGCCCGGGAGGCCACGGCCGTGCCTGAACCTCTGAGAGCTCAGACACAAAACGGGGAGGGGAGTGAGAAAGTCCCTGACCAGGTGGTGAGACCCTGACTCGATGGGGAGCATCTAGAATCTGCTGGGATGCCCCGCGATGGGCTGGAGGAGAACGAGGGCCGGAGACGGACACGGAGGCTGGTCCAGGGCGCGTGGGAGAGATGCGTGTCTGGTGCATGTCTGGGCCTGGGGTTTATCAGCACCAGGTGCCCGTGAGCAGAGGGACCCGGATGGCGTCTGAGTGTCTGTGAGTCGTAGACTCCGAGGGCAATGTGGGGACCGTCAGGCTTCATGGATCTGGACATGTGATGCCCTGAGCTGGCCGGGGTCCCCAGACCGAGCAGGAGAGGGGGGTCTTCCTGGCCCGCAAGCTTTCCACCTCCTCCCAACGCCGCGGGCAGAACAGAGAGCTGACTATACTCTCAGCACAGGTGCCCGCCCAGAAACATTGTACAGGGCTATTTTTAAACATCCGTGATGTGCATGCGTGTGTGTGTGTGTGTGTGTGAGAGAGAGAGAGAGAGAGAGAGAGAGAGAGAGAGAGAGAGAGAGAGGGAGAGAGAGATTGTGCAGAAAGTGAAAGGAATGGATGGCAAAAGGCTTCTGGAGCAGAGGGTCTTAACTGTGTTTAGATGTTGGGGTCCCTGCAGGGCACGGGCCCCTCGCAGAGCGCGTGAACCAGGGGACATCCGGGCTGGGAATGGTAACCGTTCGCGGAGATGTGTCCAGGCTTCACCGCGACTGTAAAGCTTAAACACAGAATAATTTGTCGGCGATCGACGAAATATCATGAATTATACAGAGAGTGGCCAAATGCAGCCCAATCGGTTTCCCCAAGTTTTCTCATTCACTTTGATTCGCGGTGTTTGCGTCCCACTGCCCTGTGAGCACAGTCGGTAGACGCGGGGCGAAGGGTGGAAGGACGTCTGTGGCCGCCACGTCGTCCTGGCCCACGCGGCCTGGCTTCCTTCATCCGCCATTAGCAGCGGCCCTGCCCTCCCCAGACTGTGAGCGAGGCCCACCAGCCCTCACCCCAGGCTGGGCTCAGGGGGGGCCCCCCACCAGCGGGGTCTCGGGGTAACAGCAACGGTGGTGCCGTTCTCCCCCGTTTCCCTCCCTTGCGGTCCCTGCCTCGGCCCCAACCGCTCTGAATGCCGTGCTGTTCTCCTGAGCAGCCGATCTCCCCTCGGGTTTGACGCCAGCATCGCAGACACGAGTGCGTCTGAGAGGCCCGGGCTTGGGTGATGGAGCCCTCAGGGTCTGGTGCTCACGTTGCCACAAGGGCAGGGGGTGTGAGGACAGCTTCATTGTGAAACTAGGGAACAGGCACGGGTCCCACGTGGGAGGTCACCGCAGGGAGGTCACCGCAGAGGGACCAGGGAAGCAGCAAAGCCCCACCCTTCCCGTTGCCATGGGCACTGTGCCAGCCTGGCGGGCATCCGGTTCATAGCCGCGTGGCTCCTGGCTCGGTCCCTTCTCTCCAGGCACCTGCTTTGCTCCACCTTCTCCTGCTAATCAGTGTCCCTGGGGAGGGTCCAGCCACCATGACTCCACCACCACACCGGGGGCTTGTACCCCCTCACCCAGCTCTTTCCCTCCATCTGGGCTCATGTCTGTCCACCAGGCTCTCCCCACAGCTGCTTCACAGCTGTTTTACGACGTGCAGCTCCCCGCGGGATGCTGCTGGCGGCGTGTGGGGTGATTGGAGAGGGCAGGAGGTGAGCTTTGTAGACTCGAACTTGTTTACTGTGTGTTATGGACCCACTGTGTCCTCCCAGAGTCCCCTGTGGCAGCGCTAACCCTCAGCCTGACTGCGCTGGGAAGTAGGGCCTTTAGGAGCTGATTAAGCTGAGTGAGGTCACAAGGGTGGGGCCCTCATCCCATAGGACTGGTGTCCTGATAGAAGGAGGGAGAGACGCCAGCGATGTGCCCACACGGAGGGAAGGCCATGGGAAGACCCAGGAAGAAGGCAGCGTCTGCAACCCCGAGTCCTCACCAGAAACCAACCCTGCCGACACCTGCTCGTATCCCTCCAGCCGCCAGCACCGTGAGAAAGCGAGTTTCTGCTGTTTATGTCCCCGGCCGACCGGTGTGATGTGTGCAGGACAGAGGAGGGGGAACACAGGCACATCGGAATGCCGTCTCAAGGTGAGATTGCTCGAGGCGAGGCCTAAGTCTTCGAGGTGAAGAAAAATGTTAGAACAAGAAATGGTGAAAAATGGTAAGGGTGTTATTCAACCAGTGGGAGATCAGGGGACACTGGCTGGGGGGGGGGGGGCAGGCGGCTTTGGAATAAGGCAGCCCCCGGTGTGAATGTCAGGTTTGCCCTTCTTACCTGTGTGCGTTTGGGGAAGCAAACCTCTCCGCCGTCAGGTCCCCACAGGTCAAAGCCGGGAAGGGACTTGGCGTTTGCGTTTTCTTTCTGGGTGTCTGTGAGGTCCAAGGGCCGTGAGCCCCTGAGGGACCCGCCCTGGTCTGTGTCACGTCCATGTCCCTGGGGCCCAGCCCAGGACCTGCCACCAACGGGGTGGCAAGTGGGGGGGAAGGTCATGCTGTGTGCCCTTGGGAGAATCACTCAGCCTCTCTGAGATGCAGTCCTCACCTCTAAGGTGGAGATGCTGATAACATCTCTCTCAGGACCTTGTTTTGAGGGTTCAATGAAGCAACCCCGGTAAAGTACTTAGTACAGTGCCTGCCATTGTCTGTTTTTTCAGTATTAGTGCATGGTGGTTGAATAATAGAGTAAATGAATGTTTAGTTAGATGGATGAATGAGTAATTAGTGGATGGATGGATGGTGGATGGATGGATGGATGGATGGATTGTTGGATTGTTCAATCAATGAGGTATGTATTTATAAGTGAATGAGTTGGCTGATAGCTGAGTGGGTGGGTGGATGGATGGATGGATGGGTGGATGGATGGACTCTCCCGGGAGGCCTCCACAGCAGAGATCCCTCCTGATTAAAAACAAGCCACATGTGGGTATCGCGCCAGCCCGTTCGGCGCCTCCCCCACCCCCAGTCGCGATGTACTTCCTTCTTTACTTCTGTAGCTGTAGACTTCTGTTCAGCCAGATTCCAGGCGGTTCTGAATGATGGTTGTTCTGTACTTCAGTTGTCATGTTGATGTGGTTGTGGGAGGCGGCGAGTACAGAGTTTACCTGTGCTATCAGCTTGGTTCTCTCGATAGCCTTCTTCTTAAAGGCCCAGCAGTGAGAGAGTGGTTTAATGTCCAAGCTTTGTCACCTCCAGAGTCCCCAGGCCTTTCACATCCCCTCTTAGAGCACCTTTCCTCCTAATCTGATAAGCAACAGCTCTGAGCCGCAGCAGACCTGGCCTCCAGGTACTGTGTTATTTGCAGACAGGCCATGGGTGATCTATCAAGGGCCGGCTCAGCTACTGAGCCCTCTGTGGAGGCTGGGCAGTGTGGAGGCTGGGTGGGTGCGGAGGCCGGGAGGGTGCGGAGGCCGGGCAGGTGTAGAGTCAGGCTGGAGTTTCAGCGGAGGCTCTAGTTTCTGTAAAGTGACCCAGCGACTGCCTCAGAGTCGCCAGGTTCCCCGGCGGCCAGATGTGTGTGGCTTCATCCAAACTGCCTCGGGGTGTCCAACGGACACAGCGCTGCAGACAAGGAGCCCCTGGACTAAAACAGAATGTGGTCCCTGACACACACCTGCTCTCTCCCTGCTCTTTCCACCTTTCATCCCCCCTGAGCTTTCCATGACTCCCTTTTCTCAGTCCTCTCTGGTCTCCTAAGTCAGAGGTTACAGGATGAGGGGTGGGCCCACCGGATTGTAGTTCTGGGAGAGTAAAACCAGCCCCCGGCCCCCTGCGTAGAGCTCGCCTGGGTTATCGGTCAAGTCGCGGCGCAGCACGGACTGGGCATCAGCGCAGTCTGTCCACGTCGGGTCCAGCAGCCGATGAGGACCCGGGACCTCCTCGTGCTGGCGTAGAACCGGCCCAGGGTGAGACGGGGGAGTCAGCCTGGACCTGGCTTCAGCGATGTTGGTACTTGAGTTCTGGCTGAGAAAGAATTCAGAGCCAAGACTCAGACGTAAGAGAACGTTTATCTAGAAAGTCACGGAGGTCACAGAAGTGTGCTGGGGAAGAAACGGGCTCAGAAAACTAGTTCTGTTGTGGCAAATGGACCAAGAGAAGACGGCGGCACCAGGGAACCAGGAAAGGCCCTTTATTGTGAGCGCTGCTCGTCCAGGGGACTCTGACCCAAAGCCTGAACCGCTGGTGTGGGGGTTTTGATATACATTATCCTCGCGTGGAGGCCCCTGGGGTGGGCTTTGCAGCTCCGCCCAAGTCGGTCAGGACGGGGAAGCCAGGTTACTGTTTAACTGATACTGAACGAGGCTGTCAGCCCCCAAGCCTGTCCCCCTATTTTCCCTCTCAGTTATGGAGTCCAAAGAAGGCCCTTGGAGCTTAGGAGAGAGAGAGGCCAGGAAAACCCGCCTGGGGAAGCACGGTGTCCTCCACACACACAGAGAGAGAGAGACACACAGGCCCTGGGCCTCATCCTCAGGCTTTTGGAGGGAGACCTGAGGGGCAGATCTCGACAGAATATCCACCAGCTTTCAGGGTCTCCAGTGATCGGCTGGCACCAGGGCAGGGGGTCATTCGTCACCATCAGCGCAGCTGGTCCTGAGGGCAGCCTGGCGATCCTATTAGTGCCCCCCCCTCCGATGGGAGTGGGGGGAGTGGGAAGAAGGCTCGGGGTGTCCAGTCGACCCTGGGACACTCCCAGCCAGCATCGCACGACCTCCTGGGAAGCGTGACTGAGCGGGCGTTTCCGCACGTACGACGGTCACGCTTACCCCCCATCTATTCCTTACACTCTTCACTGTGTCACAGAGGTTGTGCTGTGGGCATTCGCTCCCTCCCCCTCCTCCAGGCACGGGGTCAGTGGGTGTGGGTGTGGCCCCCCGAGAAGCCAGGATTCAGCGAGCATGCCAAGAAACGGAAACAGACAAAAAACGGCAGCAAACGGCAGCTCCGTTTCCCTGCGGAGCAGCTTGAATTCATTGTCCATTCACGCTGGGCCTTGTCGGTGAGGAGTCAGGTGCTGTCGGGAGCAGGGCAGGGAGTGTGGCAAACCCGGACACGGATCCCGGAGGAGGCGGACCAGGCCCCCGGGTCTGCGATGGAGCAGCAGCCCGGGCCCTGGGAGGGAGGTTTCAGCATCGTTTGGTGTCATTGTCTCTGTTGACACAGGACCGCTAGCGGAGGCGTGGGGTCCTCCGCTGATGGCACCGCTGAAATAAAGGCGACCACATGGTCTGCAGGGCAGAGCGAACCCCGCTCCTAGGAAGTCAGCTGCTAAGGGAGACAAGAATAGGATGATAGACTGTAACCAGTCCTTACTGAGTGCTAGGCCCTGCGACTTTGCATTTATACATATTTAAATGGTGGTAAAATCAACTTGACATACAATCTACCGCCTTAACCGTTTTCAGTGTAGAGCTCAGCAGTGTGAAATGCATGCACACTGTTGTGCAGCCACGTGCCTAACTCTTTCCATCTTAAAAACTGAGACCCTGTCCCCATGAAACGCTGACTCCTCCTCCCCCTCCCGCAGCCCCTGGCGCCCACCCTTCTGCCTTCTGCCTCTATGAACTGACGACTCGTGTGGGTGGAATCAGACAGTATCTGCCTGTGGAGACTGGCATATTTCACTTCGCACAGTGGCCTCAAAGGTTCCCCAGGTGGTAGCATTCGCTGGAATTCCCTTCCCCTTCAGGGTTGAATACTATTCCGCTTTTACCCTCTCGTCTGGAAGCAGGACATTTTCAGTCCTCTTTTATTCTTGTTTAGTTTTATTTACTTTTATATAAACTTTACCAGCAGAAAAAGTTACCTTTCACTTCCAGAGCAGCTTTGTTCTGTACTGAAGCCTGAACGGTGGCTACATGCTGTTGAATCCCTCTCTTGCATCTAATATGATGATCAGAGTTTTTTCTCCTTTAATCTGTTAATTTCCATAAATAGCGTTTCTACTATTAAATCAACCTTGCTTTCTTGAAATGAAACCAACCGAATTACGGTAGATTATTTTTTATCCACTGTTGGATTCAGTTCTCTAATATTTGGTTTAGGAATTTTCCAGTGACATTCTTGAATAACATTGGTCATGTTTTTGCTTTATAACATCACCCTTGTCTGGTTTAGATGCCAAGTTCGTACTAACTTCAGACAGCAACTCCGGCAATGTTCCCTCTTCTCTTCTCCAAATTTGTATGAAGTTTGAAATGATCTATCCCTTCAATGTTAAATAGAACTTGGTGTTTGTTTGTTTTTTTAAATATTTTATTGATTTTTCACAGAGAGGAAGGGAGAGGGATAGAGAGCCAGAAACATCGATGAGAGAGAAACATTGATCAGCTGCCTCCTGCATACCCCCTACCGGGGATGTGCCTGCAACCAAAGTACATGCCCTTGACTGGAATCGACGCCCTATCCACTGAGCCAAACCAGTTAGGGCAGAACTTGATGTTTTATCTGTGAGAAAAAAGTAATTTTACCAGCAACTCCCATAATAATAATAATTAAAAGACCATTCAGGTTTTCTTTTTTTTTAAAGTCAGTTTGAATCATTTATATTTTCTAGTATTTGTCCATTAGGCCTGATTTTAAATTATTGAGATAAAGTTATTCATAGGTTCCTTTATTTCTTATTTCTAAAATCTCTGCTAAATCTGCATTTATGCCTATTTTCCCATTCTTAATTCTTTTTAAAATTTGAGTCTTCTGTCTTGTGTGAGATCTGTCAATGCTAGAAGTTATTTTTTTTTTTTTACAGTTTGAAAAAAACCACTTTAGGTTTTATTATACCTCTTTATTTTTGTTTTCTCTTATTTTACTTTTGCTTTTATTTTAATATATTTTATTGAGTTTTTTACAGAGAGGAAGGGAAGGGATAGAGAGTTAGAAACATCGATGAGAGAGAAACATTGATCAGCTGCCTCCTGCACACCCCCTACTGGGGACGTGCCTGCAACCAAGGTACATGCCCTTGACCGGAATCGAACCTGGGACCCTTCAGTCCGCAGGCCGACGCTCTATCCACTGAGCCAAACCGGTTAGGGCTGCTTTTATTTTTATATGCCATTCTTTCTAATTGTTTTGAGTTTATCGGCTCGTGTCTTTCCTAACTCTTTTAAGTTGGATGCTTAACTCATTTTTCCCCCATCTCATCTACTTCTTTCCTCATATAATCATTTAAGGCTATAACATTCCTTCTAAAAAGCAATTGAATTGCCTCCCGCATTTTGTTACATAGCTTTTTTATTATCACTCAGTTCTAAGTATTTTTTAAATTGTCTTTATGAATTCGTCTTTAACTCATGAGTTATTCTGAAGTTTATTTTAAACTAGAGGCCTGGGGCACGGATTCATGCACTGGTGGGGTCCCTCGGCCTGGCCTGCGCCCTCTCGCAATCCAGGACCCCTCGGGGGATGTCAGACTTCCAGTTTTGGCCCAATCCCCACAGGCCAGGCCGAGGGACCCCACTGGTGCACAAATCCGTGCACCAGGCCTCTAGTATGCATATAAAATCTTTGATTGATCTCTTCCTGCCCTCCCCCTTCTCCTTGTCCCTCTGAGATTCATCAGTCTGTTTCATGTTTCCATGTCTGTGTGTTGAGCGTCTGCCCCCTGGTGGTCAGTACGCATCATAGCTAAAGGTCAAATGGTTGCTTAGGCTTTTATATATATAGATTCTCAGTGTTCGTGGGTTTTATTCCATAGACGGGGGCATCAAATTCTGCTGCCCATGGAGGTGTCCACTTTCCCCTGCCTCAGCCACACCTGGCTTGACCATGGACCTTGCCTCTCCCCCTAAGCCCGCAGCCTTCCCCACACAGCACCCCGGCAGCCATGGCCAGTCACGCAGAGAGGAAACCTGGAGATGGGATCCCCTGTGGGGAGGAGGCCCAGGGCACTGCCAGGCTCACACTCCTGCTGAACGAAAACTACCTCGATCTCGAGACAGTAACAGCACCAGCGTCCCCCAGCCCTGGGCCATCTTATCTCAACCACAAGGACACGGTGCCTCGGTGACTCGGAGGCACTGACTGTGTGTAAGGCAGTGATAGCGACCGGACTGGGCTGTCCTCCGGCCGCGGGCAGTCAGCCGGGCCGCACGGAGCCTTTCGCTGCACAGCCTGGGCTGCTGCCCTGAGCGGCCATTTCCCAACCGTGGCGCCCACGGCATTATCTCCGCTCCGCAGATAACGGACCGGGACTCAGAGAAATTAGGTAGCTTGTCCGAGTTTGCCCGGGCACATCAGCGCTGAAATCCCAAGTCACGTGGGTGCTGCCTCCGTGGGAGCGTGCAGGCTTCCTCTCCTCTCGCCGTGTTCCCCACAGGCTCACATTGGAGGGGGAGCGCTGATGTGTGCGCTTAATCGCTTCTCCACGGCCAGCCCTGCCGCCCGGGTTCAGGAGGCTCCTGGCCTCCAGGAAGAAGCATCTTGCTTTGGCCACGTCTGTTTCCTTATCTCTCCAGGACGCCGGCCAGCCGAGCAGAATGCTTATCTCGCAGCTTCAGGGCTTTGAGAAAATTCGTTCTGGGGTGCGGAGTGTCCTTCTAGGGGCCTGTGCGCACACAGTAAACTTCTGACCGTTTCTCATCCGTCCCCACCTCCCGGCGGTCACATCTGGTCCCTGCTCCTGGGACTGCTTCGGGCCTGGACACATGCATGTCACCCCACAGTGCCCGTGGCCCGGACACGCCTCACGCCTGTTCTCCCATGTCACCTCCAGTGATTAGAGCAGGATTATTCTCTCCATTTTCCCCACAAGGACGGGGACTCGGGGAGTAGCCACCACGGCCCCGAGGTCGCCCAGCCCTCACGGGTACAACCGGGATTTCCCCGGAGGCCTGTCTCCCGTCTCCTTGTAGAGCAGGGCCGCATGCTCACCCAGCTCCGCTGCTCCGGTTTCTGGATGTGGGGGGAGCAGAGCGGGAGAGGACGCACCCACAGGCGGGTCCTCGTGCCCAAGCCTGGACGGGCTTGTCACGGTGACCACCAGGGTGCAATGGTCCCCAGGCCTGCACGCCTGGCCCGCAGACAGGAGCTCCGTTACCTGGGAGCGCCTTACAAACACAAATTCTCCTCCGCATCCCGCCGCATTTCAACCCCGGTGGCGGAAAGCTGCTCAATGCTAAGGTCTCTGTGAGACACCGGGAAGCGCATTCAATTCCTCGCCCTTCCACCCAGCTCTTGCCCCGTGTCCACGGGCCTGTGGGTCTGAGCATGGCGTTGGGGGACCCAGGTCTACAACTCAAAACCCTGGCCCGTCCCCTGGGAACAAAAATCCCAACTCAAGACCCAGATCCTTCCGATTAGCTGGCTAGACTCCTGGGTTTATTTCCTCTTCCCCTCTCTCCCTTTCTCATCATGTTAATGAGAGGAAGCGGGGAGGAGGAGGAAGGAAGGCAGAGAAGAGCAGAACCATAGGCCGGTGCAGCCCCCTGTCTGTGAGCTCCATGAGGAGCCCTTTCCGGGGCATCTAGTCCCGGGCGAACCCGGCAGATGTGCCAGGCGGAGCCCAGAGAGCTGCACCCTTTGGAGACATCCCAGCGCCCCGAGCTGTTCGTCCAGAGGAGCAGGGAGAGGCTTCCACGCGGAGGGGAGACCGAGGGGACACTCAGAGATCCCCAAGTGGAAATATTTGATGGGGGAGCCTTCTCTAGGGAGGGGGTGAGCAATCCCAGGGGCGAACGGAGTTTCTGGGGCGGACTGAGTGGCAAATGCTGAGGCCGAGGCGGAGGCCGGCGCTGGTGGGGGCCCCAGAGGCCCTGGGGGGATCCTGGTGGATCCTCCTGACCTTGGAGCTGGGGCTCGGAGCCCCAGGGACTCGACCCGAGAGGGGAAGCCATGTGCAGGCGGGGTTTGGGGAGAGCCCTGGCCCCCAAGCCGGCTGCGTAGACAGGAGACGCGGCCGTCACCTTCCACCCTCGGCCAGGGCGGGATTCTGCCGATCTGTCCTGCACATCCTCCTTCCCGCCGGCCCAGACTCCAACTCAGATCCCCCCTCAGAGCCCAGCACAGCCACTACCCGAGACCTGTCAGCACCCAGTCAGGACACCAGGTTGTCAAGCCCGGGCTGGGTCTCCCATTGGGCAGCGCCCTCGACAGGACCACCGGGGTGCGGGCCCTGTTCTGTGGTGCGCTCTGTCCCACAGGGGCCACGGGCCACGGGGGCTGCGGGCATGCGGGGCAGCTGGTGTGACTGATGGAGTGAGTGGATTTGTTTCATTTGAATCCATGAAAGTTAAATTGTCACTCTTTGGGGGGAGTGGGGGGCTATGGATGTCCAGCATCTGTTCGGTGAGAAGGTCTCCTGTCCTCCCTCACGCGCCCTGGCCCCTCTGTGGTCCCTGCTGGGAGATGTCACCATGTCGGCGGCAGCGGACTGTCCGAGTCTGAGCTGGTTATGGGTGTTCCAGAGCCGGCCACCAGCCTGGAGCCCGCCTGACCCTCGGGGGCTGCTCCCCCAGTTTGCAGGTGAGGGATCACACAGGGGACATGATTCACCAAGATCAGAGCGCGTACCGGCCAGGCCCTGAGGACGCTCAGCCCCTGCGCTGCCCCTGTACATGTCCCATCGCCACAGCGACGTGGCCCCATTGGCCGCAGGACCCAGGACCAGTGGCCGGCCGTGGACTCGGGTACCACCCCCTCATCTCGGCCAGTCTTCAGGGCCGAAGCAGAGGGGCCGCCGTGGCTCACCCCCAGCACCTATGTGTCAGCCGGAACGGCCTCTTTATGCCCCACCTGGGAAGTTGCATTGCTGTCAGGAGAGGCAGGGCGGCCGATGAAGCGATTTTATGGCCATCCAGTCAGAAGGAGCTACATTTCCCGGGAGCCGGCGAGGCGGGGTGCCTGACCGCTGTCTCTTTCAAAACAGGGGGAAGCGCTTAGGTGCTGGGGCCAAGTCATCAAGCCTCAGTCACTCGCAGCACACGTCCCCCCGTTACCGACGGTCACCTATTGCAACAAACTCTCCGTGCGGGCTCCGTGCGAGGCTGAGACACGGAGAGCGAGGAGGGATGGGACGGCAGCCTCTCATTCCAGGTCAGAGATGGGAGAGTCACAGGGGAAAGAGGACAACCGGACGTCCATGGTGAAAAACGAACGTCGACACTCAGCTCGCACCACATACGCAAATCAACTGAAAACTGATCGCAGGCCCTGGCCGGGCAGCTCGGTGGTTAGTGCGTTCTCCTGACACACCAAGGTTGTAGGTTCGAACCCGGTCAGGGCACAAGCATCAACCCCTGAGCGCATAAGTAAGTGGAACAGCAAGTCCACATCTGTTTGTCTGTCTGTCTGTCTCTCTCTCTCTCTTCCTTCCCGTCTCCAGAGGAGCAGGGAGCGGCTGCCACTCAGATGGAAGCCTCTCTCTCAAAAAATTGATTGTAGATTTAAGTATAAAGAAGCCTAAACCGATAAAACATCCAGAAGGAGCTGGTGAAAATGTCTGTGACCTCGGTGTATGCAAAGGTTTTTGTAGCGAGGACACAACAAGCAAAAGCCATAAAAGAAAAAAAAAATTGAGAAAGTGGACGTGGTTAACACGCAGAACTTCTGCTCTTCGGAAAACGCTGTTAAGAAAACGAAAAGCCGCAGACTGGAGGAGGCCTCTGTAAAACACACGTCTGATAACGAACTTGGGTCCAGAATAAAGAACTCATAACTCAGGATGAGAAGACAAACACCACTCAAAAATGGTAAAAAAAAAAAAAAAAAAAGATTTGAATAGACATTTATTCAAAGTAAAGCTACAGAGGGCCAGTAAGCACGTGAGAAAATGCTCGCGTCATCGGGCACTTGGTAACCACAGATCAAAGCCACAACGCGCCTCGCCCACCCGTCGGAACGGCGAAAGCAAACAGGAAAACCATCGCGACCCTGGTCTGAGCATCTGTGTCCCCCAGACTCATAAGCTGGGATCCTAAGCCCCAAGGGCGATGGTATTGGGAGGCGGAGCCTGCGGGTGGTTGGTCATGAGGGTGGAGACCTCCTGAGTGGGGTGAGTGGCCTTGGAGAGGGGCCCCCAGGCTCCCTAACCAGGTGCGGACACACCCAGAAGCCTGCTCCCCACGAGGGCCCTCGCCCGCTCTGCTGGCTCCTAGTCACGGAGGGATGGCCATGGCAGAGTAGCCATGGCTCCTGGCCACCGCCTCCAGGCTGTGCCTCCACGTCCCTGGTTTCTGTGCCGCCCGGTTTGCGGTGTTGCATCAAAGCACCTGAACAGACTACGACAGGAGGCGCAGAGCCGGTACCTCAGGCCAGGCTGGCCCGGAGCCCGACGGCCCATCCGCCACCGCGAAGGACGGTTTGGTGACGTCCCACACAGCCGTGTCACACCCACTCTGTGCTCAGCAGTCCTGCTCTAGATCTTCACCCAAAAGAAGTGAACACACATGCCAACCACAGACCCGTATGCAGGTGGCAGCTTTGGTCAGAACCATCCAAAACAGAACAGTCCAAATACCTTCCCACCGCTGGACCGACTGTGCTCCGTACGGTGACATGTTACTGAGCGATAGGGAGGGATCAGCTCCTGACAAAGGCAGCAGCATGGATCATTCTGGAAAAGGTGAAGCTCCTTGAAAGAAGCCACACACAAAAGCGACCAGCTGTGATGTCATTTGCAGGCTAATCTGGGAGCAGGGGCGGAGGGGAGGGGAAGGGGGGAGAGTCTGGGTGATGGGAACCTTCAGTCTGGACAGGCCGTGCTGCCGTGACTGAATCCTCGTCAAGATGCACCCCTACGAGGGTGCACACCCCTCCCTGTGCAGTGCATCGCAATAAACCCGGCTCTGAACAAACAGTGTGAGATCCTACTCTGCCCCCCAATAACGGCATCCGGAAGGGGGGACCGCCATGGCACTATGGCTCCAGTCCTGGGAACTTAGGCTGTAG
>NW_005874370.1:9143-16450 GCF_000147115.1 Myotis lucifugus | reverse complement strand
AGCATTTATCCATCCACAAAGAGAGTCAAAGCAGTAAGAAAGTTACTCTTCATTGTCGATCAGAAGAGCCAATTACAACCTCTAGTAAATTCCCATCTAAATTTTGAAGCACAAGGCAAGCAAAAGAGAATTTCTTCAGGCCATGCCTTTTTAGCAACATTTGACAACTTGCAAAGACTTATCTGGAATGGATAATTATGATCATTGTGCCTATAATACAAGTGCTAAATGGATGTGTACCACATACATCCTATAAGAATAGGAAGACATTTTAATGATACTGGATTAAAATGATTTCAGTGACCTTGTAACATTATAAACAGATATTCCAGACAATCCAGTCTTTTCACTGAGCCTATGCAAAAATGGTATAGCTTAGGAATTAATATTTTTAACTTGTGTTATACTCACCTATATTGGACAAAAACTTATTTTTATTTTAAAACTCATACAAATGAAGCTGTTCAGAAACTATACAATTCCATAATTTCTGGTACAAAATATGTAGTCCTTGACTTAAAATCTAATAATTATATTTATCATATAAATTATGCAACAAATTAGGTGATTGAAATTAAACAATAATCATTTTAAGTTATATTTTTATAGGTGCCATCAGAAGCATTACTTTTATTACAAGTTCCTGATTCAAACCGTTTTGTATTTGTTTTTGTTTTTTTGTTTATTTTGATAGATAGAACTTACTCCTCAAAACTGTGAATGTCAACAAAAACAAGGAAAATCTGAGAAATTATTATAGTAAAGAGACATGACAACTAAGTGTAATGTGATATCTTAGATGTGGTTTTAGGACTGAAAAATGACATTAGGTAAAAACTAAAGGACTATGAATAAAGTATAGTTTGTTGTTAATAATGACAAGTCAACATTAGTTTATTAATTGTACCAAAATATACTGAAGTAAGTTGCAATGATAGGAGAAACTGGATTCACGGCATATGGGCACTCTGCACCTTCTCACTTTTTCTGTAAATCTAGAACTGTTTTGTAAAGAATAAGTATTAAAAGTTGTAGGGAGCAGCCATAGGGTTAAGCCTCAGAACTGACGTGTTGGCAAAGCCACAAACAAGTCCCAGCTTAGAGGGCACAGCCCTCTTATCATAATTAGGCTTGACCTTATGACCCTCCCTAGATCCTATCTAGATACCTAAAGGGCTGTGGGAGGTGCAGCAAGTGCTGCCAAAACAAGTGAAACTCACAAGAACATTGTAACTATGGTGACCACTACCTTGTTTACCTCTGGCTATAAAATAAAGCATCAGTTTGCTGTCTGGATATCTCTCTCTGTGGCCTTAGCCAGGCACAGGAGATCCACCTAGAGCCAGCTTATTCTCTAAGTCTGTCTTTTCTATATCCTTCTCTGCCCTCCCTCAGGCTCACTGAAACCTTGGCTGAGCTGGCCCGGCACAAAAAGTAGAAAAAAAGAATGTATGAAAATTTTCAGATTATTTGCTTCATAAATAAAAGTTAATGAGACTAGAGATTTTTCATGTTCTGCCTCTAATGCTTTCAGTGGATAGTCTCTAGTAACAGTTACCATAAATTTTCTGTTGTTGAGTTGTATAAATTCTTTATATACTTTGGATATTAACCCCTTACTGAGGAGTTGTTTTCAAATATCTTCTCCCATTCAGTCACATGCCTTTTTATTTTTCTACTTTTTTTGCTAAAAAGAAACTTTTTAGTTTGATAAAAAATAATTCATTTATTTTTGCTGTTAATTCCTTTGCCTTTTAGGTCAAATTAATAAAATCATTTCTAAGATCAAGGTCCATGAGTTTATACCTATGTTTTCTTCTATGTAATTTATCATTTCAGGTCTTTGATCCATTTTGAGTTACACTGGGGCCTTGACTTACAAGTTTAATTCGTTCCGTGACCGCGCTCGTAACTCAAATTACTCGTATGTCAAATCAATTTCACCATTACAATGAATTGAATGCTGGGCTGATGTTGTGGCGTTCACTGTGACGTTCACTGCGCCAACTAGCGGTGGGGTATCTGAAGCTGTCTCGTAACCCGAATTTTAGCTCGCAACTCAAAGCAAAAAATCGACTGAGAGATGGCTAGTATCTCAAAAAACTCATTAGTCAGGACACTCGTAAGTCAAGACCCCACTGTATTTATTTTTTTATATGGGGAAAAACAGCAGCCTAGTTTCATTTCTTTGCATGTAGATTTCCAATTTTTCCAACACCATTTATTTTAAAGAGGCTTTCTTTTCTCCATTTTGTGTGTGTGTGTATGTGTGTGTGTGTGTGTGTGTGTGTGTAATTTTGGAGCTTTTGGACTTTTGTTTTTGTTTTTTCTCCCATTGACCTGTGTGCCTGTTTTTCTGCTATTGCCATACTCCTCTGTTTATTGTTGCTTTGTAGTATATTTGAAGTCAGGGAGTGTGAAACCTCTGGCTGATATTTTTTCCCACTCAGGATTGTATTGGCTATTCAGGGTCTTTTTGTGGTTACATACAAGTTTGATGATTTTTCTATTCTTTTTTTTAACGCCAATGAGATTTTGTTGGGGATTGCATTAAATCTGCATATTGCACTGGGAAAAATGGCCATTTTAACATGAAATATCTTTCCATTGCTTTGTGTCTTCTTCAATTTCTTTTAATGATGTCTTGCAGTTTTCAGTGCATAGTGTTTCAAATTCTTTGTTAATTCCTAGGCATTTTATTCTTTTTGTTGCAATTATAAAATGATTCTTTTTAATTTTTCTTTCTGAAATTTCAGTGTTAATACATAGGAACAAAATTGATTTAGTACATTGATTTTATTCTGAAGCTTTACTGTATTTGTTTTTTATTTCTAACTAGAGGCCCGGTGCATGAAAATTCATGCACTGGAGGGGGGTCCCTCAGCCTGGCCTGCCTCCTCTCACAGTCTGGGAGCCCTCAGGGACGGGAGGCGATCCGGCGATCAGGGGAAGGAGACACCCCATCACACCTCTGCTGCTGCCACGGCTGGCAGTGGAAGCTTCGGCGGGCCCTGGTTACCTGAGCCTGGGGCAGCCTGGGCGGCTGGGCAGCCACCACCTGAGGCTTGCCTGCACCTTGGGCCTTGGCTGGGCAGCCGCCATCCAAGGCTTGCCTGCGCCTTGGGCTGGTCCTGGGTGGCTGGGGTGCTGAGGGGACTGAGGGACCCTGGAGGCAGGTGCACGGCAAGGCCATGCACCTGCTGCCCTGGTGTGGCTGAGGAGACTGGGCACCACCATCTTGTGGCTGTGGGTACCGCCATCTTTAAGAGTGTGACATGACAGTCAATTAGCATATTCCCTCCTTATTGGCTATGGGTGCTGCCATCTTTGAGGGCGTGGTGGTCAATTAGCATATTCCCTACTTATTGACTGTGGGTGCTGCCATCTTTGAGATTGGGGTAGTCAGTTAGCTTAATACCTCCTTATTGGCTGTGGGCGCTGCTATCTTTGAGGGCGGGGCAGTCAGTTGGCATATTTCCTCCTTATTGGCTGTGGGAGCCACCATCTTTGTGATGAGGGTCAATTAGCATATTCCCTCTTTATTAGATAGGATAGTTTTTTATAAAGTTTTTAGGATTTTCTATATAAAAGTTATGTCATCCACTTTAAGTAACTTAATCAAATATTTATTTATTTATTTATTTTCAATTACAGCTGACACCATGTTACAAGTTTACTAAGTGATTATTCAGATAAATCTCATACCAATCTGACACCATATATAGTTATTAGAATATTATTGCCTATATTCCCTATGTTGTATTTTACATCACCATGACTATTTTGTAACTACAATTTTGTACTTAATCCTTTCATCTTTTTCACCCATTCCCCCAACCCTCCTCCCATCTGGCAACCACCAAAATGTTCTCTGTATCTATAAGTCTGTTTCTCTTCTGCGTGTTTGATTATTTTATATTTTAGAGTAAATTGCACATAGATATGTACTTATTGCCATTTTATTGTTTATATATTTTTATTTCTTCTCCTTCTCCTTCTCCTTCTCCTTCTCCTCCTTCTCTTCCTCCTTCTCCTTCTCATTCTCTTCCTCCTCCTCCTCCTCCTCCTCCTCTTCTTCCTCCTCCTCCTCCTCCTCCTCCTTCTAGAAGACGCTTTAACATTTCATGTAATAATATTTGCTAGTGATTAACTCCTTTAGCTTTTTCTTGTCTGGGAAGCTCTTTATATGTCTTTTGATTCTAAATTATAGCTTTGCTAAGTAACCTTGGTTGTAGGTCTATGCTCTTTATCAATTGGAATATTTCTTGCCAATCCTTTCTGGTTTGCAAAGTTGAGAAATCAGCTGATAGTTGTATGGGAGTTACCTTGTAGATAAATAACTGCTTTTCTCTTGCTGCTTTTAAGATTATTTATTTGTGTTTAACATTTTGCATTTTAATTATGACTTGTCTTTGTGGCCCTTTTTGAGTTCATCTTGTTTGAGACTCTGCACTTACTGGACTTGTATGTGTATTTCCTTCATCAGGTTAGGGAAGTTTCCATCATTATTTTTTCAAATAGTTGTTGTTTTCATTTTTTGCACTCTTTCTATTCCATGATGCAAATCTTGATATTCTTGAAGTTGTCTCAGAGGCTCCTTACATTATCTAAATTTGGGGTGATTTTTTTTTGCTATACTTTCTGATTGGTTGTTTTTTGCTTCCATATATTTCAAATTGCTGTTTTGATTCTCAGTTTCATTTACTTTACTATTGATTCCCTGTAAGTTCCTCCTCATTAAGTTTATGTATTCCTCACTTCTGACTGATTCATTTTTTGTTTTGTTTTCCATGTCCTTTTTTATGTTGTTTTATTCTCTAAGTTCATTCACCCCTCAGTATATTGAGCATCCTTATATCTAGTGTTTTGAACTCTGTATCTAGTAAATTGCTGTCTTTATTTTGTCTCTTTTCTGGAGTTTGTTCTGTTTTTTCATTTGGGACACATTTTTTGTCTCCTTATTTTGGCATTCTCATTGTGTTTGTTTCTATGTATTAGGTAGAGCTGCCACATCTCCCTGGCTTGGTAAAGTTGCCTAATGTAGTATGTATTCTGTAGAGTTCAATGGCACAGCCTCCTCATTCACTGGAGTTGAGCATTGCAGGGGCATCCTGGCATCCGTGTGGGCTGTGTACACCCTCCTGCTGAATTTGAGCTTGATTGCTATTGGCACATCAATGGGAGAAATTTACCTCCCTGAGAGTATTAGCTGAGACCACCAGGGGGGATCTGCTTGCAGGGGCCCACCCTACAGAACTTAATTCAGTGCCAATTGTGTCCACCCCTTGAGTGTGTGTCTCTTGTGAAGTTGGTTGGGTAGTGCTTCAACATGGCCTGAAGTTGTCCACATGGTGTGCTGGCTCTTGGGTCTCCTGGGAATTCAGGTCCAAGGTCAGTATCTACCTGTGTTCTGCCCAGAGCCATCTGGCATGAGCTACAAAGTGATCTGGGAATGGCTGCTACTTATTCTTGGGTTGCCTGGGAGAGGCCAAGATGCAAATAAAGGCTGGTTGCTGCTAGTGCCAAAACTGGGTCCACTTAGCAAGAGCATGCAGCATGCCAAGACTAGGTGCTGATTGTTTGAGAGATTTTAGGAAAGTCTGAATCATGAACCAAGTCAGGCCATTTGTATGGAAAAGCCACTGGAAACAGCTTTGTTGGGCCTGCAAGTTTGGTGGGGTGGGGGTCTCAGAGAACCACCATGGTAGGTCTAACAGTTTAAGTCAGGTTTATGAAGACTCGGATATGGCACCTACCTGCCGGTTCTTTGGGGAAAGAGCTCAGAAAAAGAATAATGGCCTCTGTCAGCACCTCCAGCTAGTCCTGATGCCAGATAGTTCAGTTATTCCTCATATGTCCCTGATGCCTTTGGGTTGCTGCCCTTGTGCTGAAGCTCAGTGCTAGTGAATCTGTCTGAGTCTGTGCCTGGGCTCTATGAGCAAGTGCCTTGGACTCCAGCAGCCCTCCTTCTCATTAGGCCACAATTCCCTCTGGTTTGTTACAGGCAGAAAGTTTGGGAACTTCTCTTCCTGACACTGTAACTCTGGACTGGAGGTCCTGGTGTGGGGCTGGAAGGCCTCACTATGTAAGGGGGACCTCTGCAGACGAGATATCCCATGTCCCTTTCAATTTTTGTTTTGTTTTGTTTTGTTTTGTTTTTATTTATCACAAATTAGTGTGGGTGTGGGAAAGGTTTGTTCCTTGTCTCTACCCTCCTACCAGTCTGGATGTGGCTGCTTCTTTATATCCTTGGTTGTAGACTTCCACTCTGCTAGATTTCTGAATGATGGTTGTTCGGTAGTTTAGTTATAAGTTTGATTTGGTTGTGAGAGGATGTGAGTACTGCATGTACCTATGCTGCCATTTTGACTAGAAGCCAAAGTATTTTCAGTCCCCCTTTGCATGAAATAGTGAGGAGTCCAGGTCTTTGTTAAAAATCTATGTATTATTTTTAAGGCCTGATCATAGACATTTATAAAGGCTTTCCCTGGCAGTCCTTCTGGGGAACGCTGCCCTCCCCACAGCACACTTAGTGCACTGCCACAGCACTGCAGTCTCTGAAGAGAGTTGCAGTCAAGGACTCAGTCCTTCCTGCTCATGCTCTTCACATCATATATTCTTAGCCCAGGTGCTTCATTCTTAGGTCTCTTTTTTTGAGGATTTAAATATAAATCTTCAGACTTCTTATTCTGGGCTCCTTATCAGAGGGGTAGAGAAAAAAGCTTGAAGACATTGTCCCCTATTCTAACTCAGTACTCAGTACTTTTCCACTCCTAACTCTGCCTCTACACTCTTCTTCCTCTGCAGGGTCTATAAAACTGTCAGAGCATTCTATCATCAAGAGTGACATGAACCTCACGTCTCTGCTGATCCACTTGATCCTCCACCAGTATGTCTCTCCCATAGGAGAAATGGAACAAGCATTTTTTTTGGTTTTAGCCTCCTGCTTATACCATCTTAGTAAGTGGTTAAAGGCTTTACTCTTTCATTTTGGCTTGCTGGTTTAATTGGCAACCCTAATACCTGAGAATTCTCTCTCTCTCTCAGCTCACCTGAATTTCTGACACACCAGATGTTGATGGTAGAAGAGCCAGGAGAGGGAACTCTACTATCCGCATCTATATATCTATATGTCTATATATTTATATAGATATATATCTATATTTATATATCTATATCATCTCTCTCTCTCTGTGTCTCTCTCTTTCTTTCTCTCTCTCTCTCTCTCTCTCTCTCTCTCTCTCTTTACATATATATATATATACATATATAGATATATGTATAGATATATACACGCAAGAGGCCCG
>NW_005874370.1:6296-8996 GCF_000147115.1 Myotis lucifugus | reverse complement strand
CGGGGGATGTCCACTTGCCAGCGGGGAGCTGGCCTAAGCTGCAGTCGGACATCCTTAGTGCTGCTGAGGAGGCGGGAGAGGCTCCCACCACCACTGCTGTACTGGCAGCCATCAGCCTGGCTTGTGGCTGAACAGAGCTCCCCCTGTGGGAGCGCACTGACCACCAGGGGGCAGCTCCTGCATTGAGCGTCTGCCCCCTGGTGGTCAGTGTGTGTCATAGTGACCAGTCATTCCCAGTCGTTCTGCTGTTAGGGTCAGTTTGCATATTACCCTTTTACTATATAGGATAGAGGCCTGGTGCATGGGTGGGGTCTGGCTGGTTTGCCCTGAAGGGTGTCCCGGATCAGGGTGGGGGTCCCGCTTGGGTGCCTGGCCAGCCTGGGTGAGGGGTTGATGGCTGTTTGCAGCTGGTCACACCCCCTTCAGGGTGGGGGTCCCCACTGGGGTGCCTGGCCAGCTTCGGTGAGGGGCTGAGGGCCATTTTCAGGCTGGCCAAGCCCGTTGGCGATGGAAGCTCTCAACCTCTCCTTTTTTTCTTTTTCTTTTTTTTTAATTCTGGGATTTATTTACCTTCTATAATTGAAACTTTGTTGCTTTCAGTGGAGCTGAGAACCGGCTCCTGCTCATTCCAGCTCTGGCCATGGTCTGCTGAAAGCAGGTATCAGTGGTTTATTTACCTTCTATAATTAAAACTTTGTTGCTTTTGAGTGGAGCTGAGAGCCTGCAGCAGGCTGGCTTCCTCCATCACTGGAGCAAGCAAGCCTCCTGTTCAATTCAGCTCTGTGGCTGCAGGCCGCCATCTTGGTGGGCGTGGCTAAGGCATAGCGAAGGTATGGTCAATTTGCATGTTTGTCTTTTATTAGATTATATATATATATATTGATTTAAGAGAGGAGGGAAGAGGAGAAAGAGATAAAAACATAAATGATGAAAGAGAATCATTGGCTGCTTCCTGCATGCCCCCTGCTGGGGATCAAATATACCCTGACTGGGATTTGAACTGTGACCTCCTGATTCATAGGCTGATGCTCAACTACTGAACAACACCAGCTGGCACCTATCCTCACCTTCCTTAAGACATTCCTACCCTTTCTGTTTGTTCTGTACTCAGTCTCCTTAAGAGAACTTTCATTAGTCTTAGTTCTGCATATTACTAACCTCTGGGTTTTATTTTAAATCTAATTTGCACAATAACTTGGTATGTTCTGGTCAAATTTCCTCCATGTTGCCATTTTTCATGGCTTATCAATATTTATTTATATTTTATTTCCTCGGTCTTCTAACTAGCAGATACAATTTTCCAAATTTACCTTCAAATCACTTGTATCTTCCCACATAATAATCCTCAATTACAATAACCTGAGATTCTGAAACCTGAAATGGAATCCTTACATAGTATTGCCAAGTGGAACAACCTATCCCTGTATTACAGGGAGGTTCCTGAAATAATGTTCATTACATTTGCTCATTTCCTGCAGAATTCCTTAACCTAGAATTTAAGAAACGCTATAATGTAATTGCCATCAAACTTCTCTAGTTTTATCTTGTAATTTTCCATTTTATGAAGCTTTTCAGCTCTGGTAAAAAGGAATTATAATTGGTTGTCTCTCTTTATTCCCAGTCTCTACCAATTGAAATTGTATCTGAACTCTAATACCTGGCTCTAGTATATATTCCTTTTTAAGCATTTTTAATGTGACATCCCCAAGAAATTTAATAGGTCTTATAAAATTTATAATCTGAATTGTGTCTTCTGGTACTTGTTAAATTGACTTTTATGCTTTTCATTTGTTTAATCAAATACACCTTGTTTCCAAAGTGGGTGATTGTTGAAAGGTCAAATTATGAATGCGGATATAGGTATCTAGGATATTAGAACCCTAGCAGATGGCAGGTAATTCATGATTGTGTGGATCGGTGGGCATTTCTTTGTCAGAATAATGACACTCTGTAAAATCACAACATAAAAACAAACAAACAAAAACATTTGAAGGGAGTTTGTGGATGAATCAGAGAATAGCTGTTATGATTGCTATTCTCTAACAGTGAATGGAAGGAAAAAGATTGAACACAGAGGTGGAATTTGGGTGTTTTTTTGTGTGTTTTTTTCTAGGTTAGGCACAGAAAGGACTTCCACGGAATATGAAAATTAGCCTGAAAATAAATACAGTCTGGTTCAAGGGTTTCCAAGTCTGTTTTCAATGGCTTTATCTTTTTCAATTCTCTCTTATCTGGTCCAGCTGTTCTTTTTCTTCCTTTGTTCTTGGCTCCTCCTCCAATTAAGAAGAAGTCATTGGATAACAGACAGTCTGGACAAATTGGTGTGGAGCCTATTTTGTTACCCAAGAAAACTTTCAGGTCCTCTGATTTCAGGGAAACCTTTTCTGTGGAGTGCTTTAAAAGACAATCTGAAATCTGTCTTAAGCCTGAACCAACATTTACAACAGTCTCTCATAGTAAAGTTTTATTAAGTGTTAGGTATTAAGATGTTAGTTAATAGTCTTGAAGCATTGCATAAATAACATTGCAGCAGAGCTTAGCATGTAGATTAGGTTAAGCAGAAAGGCATTAATAGGAACATAACCAATTTACAATTTATAATGATAGAATCAAATTGAGTGTATAGTGATCTTTCACATGGTAAAAAATGTTCATAAAAATGGAATACAGAATTTTACTTCCCAATAAATAGCAATATCT
>NW_005874370.1:0-6196 GCF_000147115.1 Myotis lucifugus | reverse complement strand
TTAATCTTTTCCTGAAAAATAAAATGTACAATGTAAAAATCATAAAATTGAACTTAATTCAACTTGTGTGGCCTATGTTTGTGGAAAAGTGAAGACACACAATGGAGAACCCTCTCTCAATGTTTAAGGACCTTCAGTCTAGATAGGAAAACAGCTCATGCATTGGAGAAACATTTATTTTCAATTTTTACTTAACAGGACAAAACAATATTACAGAGAAACATCTGTAGTCTACTAAAGGTACCAACTGACAAAGCCTCTTCATAGAATTGATAACAAATTAAGATTTAAGATAATAACAATAGATTTGAAATCTCACAAGTTTTAATTGAGAATAAATTTAGGCTTGTTTTTTGGTTAAAAATGAATTTCACAAACTCAGGATTAGAGAGAAGATAATTCATTCCAAAACATTTGAAAACTCTGATAAGAAAATTTATGGGCAGCCCTAGCTGGTTTGGCCCAGTGGACAGAGCTTTGGCCTGCAGACTGGAGAGTCCCAGGTTCATTCCAGTCAAGGGCACATGCTTGGGTTGCAGGCTCAGTCCCCAGTAGGGGGCGTGCAGGAGGCAGCCAATCAATGATTCTCTGCCATCATTGATGTTTCCATCTCTATCTCCCTCTCCCTACCTCTCTAAAATCAATAAAAATATTTTTTAAATAAATAAATAAATAAATACATTTGTGGGCAGAATAAAAATAATAATGGAATGAAACTATAAAATAAGCTAGTATATTCTTGGGTGGCTCATTTATTTACACTTTCCCCAAACAATATTTTTAACTGTGTACTATATAACAAGTGCTTAAAAAATGGATAATATATAGCTCTGTCATAAAAATTGATCCCGTTAAAGATATAAATATATAATTGTATTAAAATGTAAAAAGAATGATATTTGACAAAATTAAGTGAATAAAACCAAGTGAAATCCAGGTAAAGTTTGCATTTGTATAATCATATTAATCAGATGAAGAGGTACTCATTTCCAATATTAAACCAGATATGCAATATTAAAATTATTTTAAGTTACATCTTAAAAAGAGATCTTCACATACTAGAATTTATACATGAAAATGTAACAAGGATGAGAAATCTGGGACTTACGTAATACAAACAGTTGTAAGCACAGAGGATAATTATTATGGAAGTTAATGTATTCTAAAAAATATGTCCCAGGCAGATAACTGCTTAAAGGTTAAAATGTTGTTATTTAGAAAAGAAAGCACATATTTTAAAAGTTATTTTATAAAAAAGGTCAATTATTTTGTTAGAGAGAGGCAAGCTTCAGTTGAGTTTTAAAAAACAACAACACTTCTTATCAATTTGGACTTGCTAAACAATGGAATTAGCTGACTTGTGAAGTATTAAAAAAAAAGGAAAGATGTCAGAAGTGGTAAAGATAATTGCCACAGTAGGTTATATTATGATCTTCCTGATTACTGCCTATGATTTAATGTCTGTTTTTATGGTAATTTTTATGTACTTTTAAATAATATATTAACAATATTGTTAAAAATACCTTACTAGTATATTTATATTTTGATTATTATCATTAATATTGTTATCTGGGTCTATAGAATGATACCCCCAGGAACTTGCCAGTTATTTAATAGTATTTGAAGTACACAGACTGATTTCTAATTGGTGATCCACCTCTCTTATCTCCTACTACTTCATTATAGCTCAATGTGTTAAGCTATCAGAAAAGCTTTCTCTAATCAGCTGTCAGGTGCAACAAACCAGACAACCAATCTTGTTAAATCAATAAACTTAACTATGCATACAGTTTCGAGTCAGTAGTCTCCTGCTTGAGAGAGATCAATTAAAATAAGTGAACTTCAGGACAAATACTTGGTACTCAAAAAGTCCTTGCTCTATTTCCTTACATAGTGTCTGTGATTGTGATTCAAACCAGATGCCATGGAAATGAAATGCACATGATCATATCAGCTAATGCAGAACAAGTATTTGATAAAATCCAGCAAAATGGGAATAGAGGAACCATACATCAATGTAATAAAGGCCATATATAACAAACTGACAATCAACACCATACTCAATGGGCAAAATGATTTTAAAGGTAAAGTTTTTACCTTTAAAATCAGAAAAAAAGACAGGGATATCTGCTTTCACCACTCTTATTCAACACTAGAGGCCTAATGCGTGAAATTTGTGCAAGGGGCTCGGCCCCCACTGCCACAGCGGCTGCTTCTGCTTCAACCCTTGCAGCCCCTGTTCCTCTGGAAGGTCTAATTAGCATATTATGCTTTTATTATTATAATAGTACTGGATGTCCTACCTAACCACAGTAATCAGAAAAGAGAAAGAAATAAAAGGCATCAACTAGGTGTACCAGTTAATAATGAGGATTTTTTTCAATAAATGGAGTTACACATATGTTGATATATATGCGATTTGGTATGTATGCTATTTTGTAGTATTGACAGCAAGTTTCAAAACTTCATATGTCAAATTTGCTGAAGGAGTTAACAACATAGATATTTTTACATTTAAAAATGTTGAATTTCATGCCAAAAAAAAAAGAGCAGTTGTGGGAAGTTTTAATTCATTACTTTATTTTGAAGAAAAAGTTATCGTATACTTTGGGAAGCTTATGGTGAACATGCTCCATCTCAAGATACTTGTGAATGCTGGTTTAAATGCTTTAAAAGTGATGATCTTGATGTGAAGACAAAGAAAGTCCAGGTCAACTGAAAAAGTTTGAAGACCAACAATTACAAGCATTATTGGATGAAGATGCTTGTCAAACTCAAAAACAACTTGAAGAAAGATTAAACGTTGCTCAGCAAACAATTTCTGATTGTTTACAATCAATGGGAAATATTTTAAAGGAAGGAAAATGGATGCCACATCAACTGAATGAAAGACAAATGGAAAACCGAAAAGTCATCAGTAAGATGTTGCTTCAACAGCACAAAAAAAGAGACTTTTTTGCATCGAATTGCGACTGGTGATGAAAAGTGTATTTATTTTGAGAATCCCAAATGCACAAAATCATGGGTTGATCCAGGTCAACCATCAACATCAACTGCAAGGCCAAATCGCTTTGGAAAGAAAACAATGCTCTGAGTTTGGTGGGATCAGGAAGGTGTGGTGTATTATGAGCTTCTAAAACCAGGTGAAATCATTAATACTGATCGCTACTGACAACAAATAATCAATTTGAACCACACTTTGATCATGAAACGACCAGAATGTGCCAGAAGACATGGAAAAGTAATTTTGCTTCATGATGATGCACCACCACACACTTCAAAACCAGGTAAAGACACGTTAAAAGATCTTGCCTGGGAAGTATTAACCCACCTGCTGTATTCACCAGACCTTGCTCCTTCAGATTACCACTTGTTCCAAACGATGGCACACGCACTTTCTGAGCAGTACTTCAAGACATACAAAGAAGTGGAAAATTGGATCTCTGAATGGTTTGCCTCAAAAGAAGAAAAGTTCTATTGGGACGGTATCCACAAATTACCTGAAAGATCGGGGAAATGTGTAGCTAGTGATGGACATTACTTTGAATAAAGCACTTTTGATGTTTCTCTTGAAATTATTGTGTTTTCTTTGATTACAAAATCTGCCATTATTAACCGGTACACCTAGTAAATTGAAAAGGAGGAAGTAAAACTGTTATTTGCAGATGACATGATACTGTACATAGAGAACCCTACAGACCTCACCAAAAAACTACTAGAACTCATAAATGAATTCATTAAAATAGCAGGACACAAAATTAATATTTAGGAATAGGTGACATTTTATACACCAATAATGAGCCATCAGGAAGAGAAATTAAGAAAAAATCCCATTTATTGTTGCACAACAAAAATAAGGTAACTGGGAATCAACTTAACCAAGACCTATACTCGAAAAATTAAATGACATTGAAGAAAGAAACTGAGGAAAATACAAAGAAGTGAAGCATATACTGGGCTCATGGATTGTAAGAATTAAAAACATTAACATGTCTTTATTACATAAAGCAATGCAATTCCTATTAAAATATCAATGACACATTTCACAAATCTATACAAAATATTCCAAAAACTTATATGGAACCAAAAATGACTCTGAATAGTTCCAGCTATCTTGAGAATGAGCAACAAAAATTGCGGTATCACAACACCATCCATCTAACTAAACTACAAAGCCATTGTAATATCAAAATAGCCTGGTACTGGCACAAAAACAGGCATATATATATATATATATATATATATATATATATATATATATATATAATCAATGGAAGAGAACAGAGATTCCATAAATATACCACACCTCAGGCCAATTAATATTTGACAAAAGAGGTTACAGCAGACACTGGCATTAAAGACAGTCTCTTCAATAAATAGTAGGGAAAATTGGACAGGTACATGCAAAAAAGATAAAACCAACTTACACCATATACAAGAATAAACTCAAAATAGGTAAAATACTTAAATGTAAGTCATGAAACCATAAAAATCCTAAAAGAAAACATAGCCAATGAAATTTCAAACACCTGCCATAGTAATATTTTCAATCAAGGGAAACAAAGGGAAAAAAATAAATTTTGATGGGACTACATCAAACAAAAAAGCTTTTGCACAGCAAATGGAACCATCAAGAAAATGGAAAGGGAACCCGCTCAATGGGAGAACATATTTGCCAATGACACATTTGTTAAAGAGTTAATTTCCAAAATATATAAAGAACTAATACAACTCAACACCAGGAAAACAAACAACCAAATTTAAAAAATGGGCAAAGTAACTAAATAGGCACTTCTTCAAAGAGGACCTACAGATGGCCAACAGACATTAAAAAAAAGATGCTCAATATCAATAATCATCAGAGAGATGAAAATTAAAATGACAATGAGTTACCACCTCACAGTTGTCAGAATGGCTACCATCAATAAATCAACAGACAAATGCTGGTGAGGATGCGGAGAAAAAGGAACCCTTGTGGGGGGAATGCTGGTGGGATGCAGACTGGTACAGCCACTATGGAAAACAGTGTGGAGTTTTCTCAAAAAATTAAAAATAAAACTCTGATTGGAGCCAGTGATCCCACTATTAGAAATATATCCAAAGAAAACTGAAACACCATTCAGAAAGAATATATGCACCCCTATGTTCATAGCAGAGTTATTTACAATAGGTATGATCTGAAAACAGCCTAAGTGCCCATCAGTAGGTGAATGGATAGAACAAAAAATGAAACAAACAGACATAAACAAAACAAATCTGGTGGTGCATTTACACAATGGAATGCTCTTCAACCATCAAAAAAGAAGGATCTTTTACCCTTTGAGACAGAATGGAAGGATCTGAGGAGTATTATGCTAAATAAAATAAGTCAATCAAAGAAAGACAAGTATCACATGATCTCACTTATATGTGGAATCTAATGAACAAAATAAACTGACAAGCAAAATAGATTCAGAGAACTGGAAGCATGCAACAGATTGAGTATCCTCAGAGAGAAGAGGGAAGAGATCAACCAAAGAACTTATATGCATACTAGTGGCCTAGTGCACAAACCTAGGTATGTGCCCTGACAGGATCCCTAGGCCTGGCTGGTGATCAGGGCCAATTGGGACCTTCCTTTCCCTGGCTGTCAGCCGCCGGCTGGGGCCTTTCTTCATTCCACGCTGCCCCGTGGTAGTCAGCGCGCATCATAGCTAGTGGTTGAACTCCTGAAGGGACAATTTTCACATTAGCCTTTTATTATATAGGATATGCAAAACCCATGCACACAGACAATAGTGGGGTGAAGCTCTGGGGAGGGGACAGAAGTGGGGAGGAGGGGATCAATTGAGAAAAAGGGGACATCTGTAAGACTTGCAACAGAAAAGATAAATTAAATAAAACAAACAAATAAATAAATAAATAAATAAAAGGCATTATTCAAACTTGTGCTTCAAGACACTAGTTTCAGAAACACTACTTATTCAAGCTATGGGACCAATAACGTTGAAATGTTTTTCTCCTTCAATTGCTAAAATATCGTTAATGCTGCAGTCTGTTTATTTTGCTGAAAAAATGTAATGAACTAAGTAAAGTACCAGAGTTTCTAAAAATATTTTATTGGCATTGCAGAAAGCCACTGATAGCAGAAAAGGATAATGAAAGCAAGGAACAAAGACAGACAGATAAAATCCACAGAGCATGGAAAACTACAGGA
>NW_005874369.1:0-16206 GCF_000147115.1 Myotis lucifugus | reverse complement strand
AACTTGGAATCAATGTTAGAGTGGTTGTCTCTGGAGAGAAAATTTGGATTATTTTAATTGTGTCTTTGTTGTTGCTTATCTGTCTTATCTAATACTCCCACAATGAGTGTGTATTGCTGGAGTTCATTTTTTATCTCCCACTTTGGCACATGATCAGGAGTACACAAAAGAAACCATAGTTGCAAAGATTAAAAGTGTTTACCGGCTGAGCTCTTTTTTTTTTTTACTGATTAAGGTATTACATACGTGTCCTTATCCCCCCATGCCTCCCCTCCCGACCGGCTGAGCTCTTGCGTAATGTGGCAGCACAGCAGGCAAACTGAAAAGGCAATAATGAGAATGGCTGTTAAGGGATGAGCCATGCAGGGAAGCACGGTCCCCTTGGAAGAAGCAAAGTCCCCAATGTTTACCAAGCTCGGGGCCCCAAATGCCACCAAGGACAGGGCGACTCTGCAAACCGCACCAGGCTATGGGTGGAAAGGTAGTTTACCTTCTGCCTCCACCAGCTGCCATTTAAGGGACACAGGCTGGGGATGGGCTTTGTCCCTGTTTCACAAGGGGGTGGCTAGTGGGTCAGGAGCCTGCATTTGAATGTAGTCTTCTTGATTCCTCCTCCCTCCATGACCCTTCACTCCCTTCCTAGCTCCCAGTGAGTGAGTCCCGGGTGTGAGCACAGACTCCTCGAGGGAGGGGCGGGCACTGTCTCCCAGCAACAGTCCCCGGGCTGAACAGTGTCCCTTCCAGAGCCCTTTCCTGTGAGCCCTGTGAGCCCTGTGAGCCGTGGAAACAGGCACTTGGCCCTGTCAATCCTGTTTATTTTGCAGCAGGTCTAAGGGGTCTGTCTGGGTTTTGACACTAGAGGCCCCGCGTGTTCCCACAGCAACCTGGACACGTCCCAGCAATATTGTGAAAGAGCCACAGTCAGGCTGGGGAGCAAGGTCACGGTTACACATCGCATGCTCTGGGCGGGAAGCCAGGCGCGGGCCTCCTGTAGGGCGCTGGGTGCTTCCACAGAGCAGCAAGTCTGGAGGGCTCCGTGCCCAGCAGACCCTCCCCACTACCTTGCCAGCCCTACTTCAGCCTGAAACCATGCCAGAGCCAGGCCCTAACAGAGGGCAACATTGCTATGTGTCGTATGTGTTTCCCTCCACGTCCTGCGTGGTTCAGGGTTCGGGTCTGGAAGTGGAGCCGCACACAAATGAAATAGAAAAGACACAAGATAATTTGGGAATATGGGGGACCAGGCGAGCAAGTCCAACTCAGGGAGAAGGACTTCCACTGTGCTCAGGCCTCACCAAGCTTTTATAGTGAGAGGTAAACAAGGTAGTGATTACCATAGTTACACAGTTCTTGTGAGTTTCACTTGTTTTGACCATGGTTACACTTCCTGCACTTCCTTATCCCATTGCTTTCCCAGATAAGATCTAGGGAGTGTTATAAGGTCAAGCCTAATTATGCTAAGAGGACTGTGCCCTTTAAGCTAGGATTTGTTTGTGACTTTGCCAGTAGGCCAGTCTGAGGCTTAACCCTATATCAGTTTCCCACATCTCACCCTTTTTTTATTATTAAGCTACTATAACTTACACATCAAAAACAAAACTCTGGCTATTAAAACAATAACAATGCCAATCCGTAACCCAAAACATTTTAAAACTTATGCATAACATTTCAAGAACAAAAAATGTTTTAAGTCCCAATTTCAATGTCCAACAGTTCTGAGTCCAAGTTTCAATGTCCGACAGTTCCTTATGTGTAGATGTCAGCAATGATATTTCAGTTCTGGATGGTGGAAAAATGGTGGTAATGCAGGTCTGACCCTCTCTGGTTTGATCCTGGGCAACCTGCAGTGACGCACAGCTGCTGACTGCTAGCATGGCAAAGCATCGTCAGCGTCTCCATCTCTGAACTGTCTCTCCTCTTGTCTTCATGGCTGGAGCATTCCTGAGAATTCCTCTCTGTTGCAGGAATCCACATGGTCTTGCAGTTGTTTTCTGAAAATATACAAACATATTCTCGACCGAAGGTTAATAAATGGAATTTTACTTGGGGTCCTTTTTATATTTGCCCAAATGATTTTCCTTTGGCTTATTTTGACACCATGTGTGTTTTCCTGGGTGTCTCACTGTTAGCATTATAAATGAAAAAATTTTTCTAGATGTAATGTAGTTACAGGATATTTTTCCTTACATGGTATTTTTCCACTATCCCCCCCTTTTTTGATTTAATTATTAGGAGGATTTTTGGAAAATTTTTATAATGCAGTCTAGATAACTTTAAATTTTAATGTTTTTGCACAAAAATATGACTGTTTTAGGTTCATTGCATGTTAAGCAATCTTTCATGAAATGAAAATTGTGTTTAATACTTCTTGAGCCAATTTTAATCTGAAAACCTGACTGCTACTTTACTGTCAAATTTAATACTCTAACAACAATCTTAGTTTACACTGTAAATATTAACGGAAAGGATTATTTTGCATCCTTGAGAAAGCCCTGAGCATTCCTGGTGTTAGGCTGGATGTAGATATAGGGTAGCTGTTGTCAGCCAAGTCTCTGTTTTCTGGGTACCGATCTCAGCTGGGCCAAGTCTCTTTCTGTTACCTGGGTCCCGATCTGGGCTGGGCATGGGAAGCAAGAAGCAGCCATGGGGGCAGGAGACCTCCCTCAGAAGGGGCGAGTGTTCAAGCGCCTGCATAGTTGGGGGGGTGAGGATCTGTGCTCCACCTCTGTTGACCCCCAAGTTCTCTTCTGCTGGCCCCTCTGCGACTGTGCCTGTCTTAGGTTGTTCCTCCCTGAGGAATCTTACCCGTCTTTGACTAACCAGCCATCCTCCGGGGCCAAGCAGGGTGATGTGAGGTTCAGTTCTGTCTCCCTGGTAGCCTATGCCCCTGTGGCCTCCACGCCCAGCAACTGCCTTGGGATCCCCTCGCCAGCTGGCGGGGCCCCGGCATTGCACATATCTTGGGGAACCCAGGTTTCTTCTCCAGGGAGGGCCCATCTCATGCCATTGGGCTAGAGACAGATCCACGGCACCAGCCACCATGAGGCTCCAACCTCAGCATGAACAGAGCTCAGGCAACAGCTGTGGGCAATTGGATTGTGAGAAGAGGGACCCTCTTGGCAAAAAGAGCAAGAGAGGTCAATATAGAATGCTCAAGTGCCTTCCCAGGGGGCCTTCCACACAGTGGAAGGGAGTAAATCCTTTAATGTCCTTATTAAATTTCTGCCAAACATTCAAAGGATTAGTTTGTAAATTTGTTTGGGATAAATGTACAATATGCTGTTGTAGAACAATATCATGTAAGGATATTCTTTGCTCTAGGCCATGGCAATTCAATTTTAAACTGGTTGTCAATTTCTTTTTGTATAGACAAGCTCTTAGTTACATTTTCCTTGACCTGTTGTACAAAATGAGAGGTCTGAACAGTCTTTACCATAGATGAAACAGCAATGCCCACAGAAGTAAGTAACGTTACGAGGGCAAAGATTCCTGCAATTAACATTCCAAGAAATCTTTTTTGTCTTTTTAAGATTTTTTACTAGAACATGCAACAGTTCGTAGGTTTGATGAGATTTCCATGGTTCAGTTAAGTTAGTGGGAACCCAAGCAAAAGCTGGTTGTTTTAAAATCATGAGGGAGTTCTTTTGAACAGTAGAATTGATACAATGGGATAATGTACAATTTGTACATGACACCTCATACAGATGGCTTGTAACATTAAGAATTGGGCCTTATAGGAGCACAAACGGATCAAACACACAGGCAGTAGCAAACACTGTCTTATTGAGAGTTCCTCGTAAAGCAAAAATGGAACTATTTGAGCTATAATTGAAACTATATCATTTCATAGGTGCAAGTGCAGCAGCTAATTTCCACTGCGTACTTTGTAGAGGCCAGTTGTCATGTTGTAATTGAGGCCCAACAAAGTCTCCTCCATGAGATGGAGTGATTTTCTTCAACATATAGATAGGATGCATGCCCTTTCCATTTAAGGGTGTGGTTGTTATTATACAGAGAACCATAAGGGCTCCAGTCTATAAAGAAAAAAAATTATTAAGTTTGCAGGTGGTAGGATAATTACTATAACAGTCTTGCCAATTAACTTCTTCCTCAGTGGGATTCCATACATAAGATCATGTACGTAAAGGCTTAGTGGTGGGGGGGGGGGGCGGGGGGTGTCTTAGCACACTTATATTTTCTGCACCTTTCCCCGGAGCAAGTAGAGATAATACATGTACTTGAGCCGTTTCTTCCCCGTTCTTTGGGGTCCAGGCTGGCCAAAAACCTCTCTTTAATTTTACACACAAGGGAGCAGTGGCTTGATTTAGAATATTACAAAAGGGAAGCTGGGTGGCAACAGCTGTGTAATAATACCTTGTCCATATGCTTCCTTGCCCCAACTGTGGTCCTCCTGGAAGGATCAGCCCACATATGGGTTCTTACCCATGAAGGGTCAGGAGTATAAGTCTGAAATACTTCCACATTTGCCCTAGGTAATATTACCATACAGATGATTACTGCTAGCATGGCAAGAAAGACGTTCTCTGTACAGTCTTCTTTACCATGCCCCAGGTGGTCTCCAGGCTGTTTGTTGTCTGCTCGTCCTCCTCCTGCTGGGTTAGACTTGGAGAACTTTAATTTAAAAAAAAATCTTTTTTCTTTTACACAAAGTAACCTACAGGGTTACTTTCTGGATGTTGATTGATAGTGCCGCAACGCCATGTATTTCAAGTCAAAGTCATTAAACATTTATGGTGACTGTACTTTCAGACTTGGTATTTTAACAGCAAATCATTAGATTATCCTATAAATATTAGTGGAAGATATTTCAAAATTTTAAAATTTCTCCTTTTTATTAAATTTAAGATAATATTTTTAAACAGCATTCCCTTTCGGCTTATTTGCATATACAGAGGGACTATGGGAAGCCTTCAGTAACTTTTTTAGAAGAATTTTACTTTACTAGGATTCAATTGCTTACAAAGATACTGGCTTCTTATAGTAGGTACTTTTATTAATAATGTTAGTAAATTTAGTAAAGTTTTATGTCTGATTCACGAGGTGCAAACGCTGCCTCACCTCCAGCCTAATTTAAAATGCAGCGGCGAGGAGCTTTTGTTATTTTAAATTACATCTTAAAATTCTACTGCTGTATTTTAAGAAATATCAAACAAAATAACTTGTTTTGCCCTTTCTTAGAGGCAAAAACTTAAAATATATTTATTAATTTATATTTGATAAAGCTTTCCAGGTGATTTCAAGCATATTAAATTGGCTTTATTAAAAAATCCTTTAAGAAGAGAGAATAAACTTTTGAAAACATTTCAGGGCCCGTGAAATGTCTCAAAGTCATTCCTTGGTTATAGTTTTGAAATCTAACTTGAAAGATCATCAAATATATATGTGTATATATGACAAAGATTATATACCTTTTATAATTGTTAAGAGATATCAATTAAATTAAAACTGATCTTTGCATATAAAAATTTTGGTTGGGATCACAGAATTTATCCTCTTTTTTAATCAGATCAATGAGTAACATATTTTGAATTCTAATTATTTCAGAGAAAACAAAAATTATTTTTTCAAAGATAAATCTCTATACTTTAGGCATTTAGCTACCTCAATTACACAATTCTTCCCAATTCAATCCGAACCTTAAACTTTTAGCTGGCAAGTCAAATATTTAGCATTTCTCAATCAGTAACATTTTAAAGAATAAACTTCAAAAATACAAAACATAATCAATAGATTTAATTCTGTCCTCTAGATTTAGTACGAGGCACACTCAGATCAATATTTCATCATTATTTCACTTCAAAATACCTAGGTATAAGTTTTTAGATTCAAACCCAATTATTATTTTAAGGCAGTTGCTTTGGCAAATTCTCTGTAACAGACAATTTTACTGAATTTTTTTGAGGCTTTTAAGATTAACTTTGGAACAGGCTTCATTAACATTTCAAAAATCACTCTTTATTATAGAAATATACCAATCATATTGCTAGAACGAGCCTGCATTTCTTCCCTGGGTCAAATACACCATTTTTCTTAGGAAATAATCAGTCTTGGGTTTTATTCTGTACATTTGTAAAGAGAATTCAGCTCAAAACTCTATCTAAGTGTCCAAAAACAGGACAGTTGCGCGCATTAGTTTTAAGCCAGTTTTTCTCTTTACACGTGCACAGAAATCCCAGACGCATTTTTAAATTTTGTAAAACTTTTCAATTAGAATAGTTGGGGAGGGGGCGTCCATATTGGATCGCCATGTGCTCCCTTCCCTTCCCCCACATCCTGCTTTGGGGGAAGTTTCAGCAAATGACGCAGGTGGCGTATTTTTCCCAAAGTCATGCTTAATAAAAAAAAAAAGACATTTTAAATTTTTTCCTATTTCGCTTTCCAAAGTTATGGCTAGCACCCAAGGTTATCTTAGCCAGAGTTTGGTTGTCATAAGATGTTCTCCGGTAATTTTTAAATAAAACATTAAGTAATCTCATTGTGGGAGAGCTTATAGCTCTGCCCTCTCCTGCCACCTTTGAATCTCTCCACACCAGAGGCGGACTCAGCAGCAGGGTTTCATTTCTTATTACAGATTTTAGATTCCAAATACAAATTAAGATTTTAATTTGAACAAGAAACCACATTGAGATGACCATGGCATTCTTTTTTTTTTCCTTTTCCAGCCTTATTTAAAAGAGTACCTTTTAATATTCCAATTTCTTTATAATTTGGCGTTTTTGCACAGGTGATTCTATTAACGGAGAATTAATTAGGACATGGAGGTAGAGGGAGCCATGAAGGCCATTCCTCCCATTTTTTCTTTCTGCTCCTCTTTAGGAGCGGAGGGTGCAAGGGGAGGAGATTTATCCTCCTTGGCCTCTCTCAAAGGCTCTAGCAAATGAAATACTGTGTTTCGCAAGGAAAAACAGTTTGGAGGCAAGTTTTTCCCTGCTGCTGACCTTTTTTCAAGTTCTAACTTTTTGGCAAACTTTTAAGATCTAATGTACCTTTTTCAAGAAAACAAAAATTATGTTCTATAACAACATGCAAAAACTATAAGAGATTACCTCCTGAAACTTTAGCTCCTTAAGCATGCAACTCAACAGTCTGTAATTAAAGTTTCTTACTTTTTAAAAGCCCAATCTACTTTTTTAAAGCCGAATCCTGCCCCGTTAGCCTGGTTGAGAAAACGTTCCCACACCGCCTACAGCTCCGGACCACTGTAGCTGATTGTGGGCGTTTGTGTGCAGTGAAATAACCCCTCACCTTTACGGTGAATTTTCCTACCTTTACGGTGAATTCTTTGTTCCTCACTTTGCCAGTGAAACTTCTTTTTTTCGCTCTAGCGAAACCTTCACTTCCAGAGTCCCCGACGGGCGCCAGATGTCGTATGTGTTTCCCTCCACGTCCTGCGTGGTTCAGGGTTCGGGTCTGGAAGTGGAGCCGCACACAAATGAAATAGAAAAGACACAAGATAATTTGGGAATATGGGGGACCAGGCGAGCAAGTCCAACTCAGGGAGAAGGACTTCCACTGTGCTCAGGCCTCACCAAGCTTTTATAGTGAGAGGTAAACAAGGTAGTGATTACCATAGTTACACAGTTCTTGTGAGTTTCACTTGTTTTGACCATGGTTACACTTCCTGCACTTCCTTATCCCATTGCTTTCCCAGATAAGATCTAGGGAGTGTTATAAGGTCAAGCCTAATTATGCTAAGAGGACTGTGCCCTTTAAGCTAGGATTTGTTTGTGACTTTGCCAGTAGGCCAGTCTGAGGCTTAACCCTATATCAGTTTCCCACAGCTATGCATTTCTTGAATGGCAATTCAGACATCCCTGGGCCCACGTGCGGGCTGCGCAGGTTGTACCACCGGCTGGGCTCCTGAGGGCGCTGTTCGCATAGACAGAGATGAGGGTCCTCCTGCAGTAACACTAACACAATCTATTTGGGATCCAAGCAACAACTCACATGTCCAGAACTCACTTTTTCAGTGACCTCAAGTATATCGAATACAAACAAGAACTAGATGGGAAGCAGAAACATAGATTTCTGAAGCCAGCGTTGTAAATCACTCATTAGCAAGTGAATCTAGGCCCTGGGTCAGAGCAACTTGCTCTTTTCTGGTATAGCTTCTATCCTATATGATAAAAGGCTAATATGCAAATCGACCAAATGGCAGAATGACCAGTCACTATGATGCTCACTGACTATCAGGGGGCAGACGCTCAGCACAGGATCTGCCCCCTGGTGGTCAGTGCATTCCCACAGAGGGAGTGATGCTCAGCCAGAAGCCGGGCTCATGGCTGGCAAATGCAGCGGTGGTGGCGGGAGCCTCTCCCGTCTCTGTGGCAGTGCTAAGGATCCCTCGGGGGATGTCCAACTGCCCGCTTAGGCCCACTCCCCTGAGGGATCCTGGACTGTGAGAGGGTGCAGGCTGGGCTGAGGGACCCCCCGCCCAGTGCACAAATGTCATGCACCGGGCCTCTAATTTGTTATAAAAAAGTGCCACAACTTGGTGGCTAACAAACATCAGAAATTTCTCACAGCTCTTGGACCTGGAGGTGTCAGCCTGGTTAGTTTCTGGTGTGCACCCTCTTCTGGGTTGCAGCCCTCCAACTTCCCATATCCTCTCATGGTTGGGGGCAGGGAGCTCTTTGAGGTCCCTTTTATAAGGGCACTCATCCCATTCATGAAGGTTCCACCTCATGACCTAAATACTTCCCAAAGGCCTCACCTCCTAATACCAATACATTGGGTTTTAGGATATTAGCATATAGTTTGGGGGGACAAAAACATTCAGACTATAACACCCCCCACATCAGTTTGGTTATCGGGTTTTCCAGTTAACAGAAGATGGGAAGAGCCTAGGGGTAGAATGGTTGCCCCTCCCAGGCCCCTTTCATTGGACCTGTCCCCTGTCCCCTAACACCTGGGAATATTGGCTGGTGTCCCCTGTCCCTTAACACCTGGGAATATTGGCTGGTGTAGATTCACAGGTGTCCCTTTTTGGGAGAATTGTCTTTGACAGAAGCAGAGGCTGGTTTAGAACCATCCCCTCATCATCACCCTGGACAGCCCACAGCCAATAACCAACTGACGTAGGGGTACCAAGTTCTGCTGCCTTACCTCAAGGTGAACCAACCTGAGACCTCACCCTTGAGTAGCCTCCCCCTGTCCTGTCCTGCTTTCTTCACTGACCTCCTTCCAAAAGCACTCCCTCCAAAAATCTGCTGCCTCAATCTCTGCCTCTAGGAAACAGAGCTAGAACGGAGAGCTCAGAAGAGAGCCGCTGTTGATGCACGGCCACCATGCACTGTTTTCAAGCCAGACACTTGGGTACGATCTTTTAACTCCTCCCTCTCCCTCACACCAGACAATACAACAGTGCTTCAACCTGCAAACCCCACCTCTAAGCTTGAGTCTGTCCATTTGTCTTCGTGCCTTGTGACACCACCCAAGCTCAGGCCACCATCATTCTCCATGGGGCTTGCTGCTACCTGTTGAACTTCTCTCAATGTGTTCTTCTCATGTCACCAGAGAGAGCCAATCAGAGCGTGTCACTCCCCTAGTCAACTGCTCAATGACTTCCCCTCTATTTAGAATAGAATCCTCCTTGACAAGACCAGACTTGACCAGGGATGCTGACCACCATGCTCATCTCACTGCCATCCTTCACTCCTAGAAGCCCAGCAGTCCCACAGCCTCACCCACTCAGACATTAGAACCGTTCGGAGTGTCTTGATCGTATGCAGGAATCTCTGGTACCCTGGGCATGCTATCTGGAATGCTCTTCCCCACCTCTTTGCCTTGGACATCATTTCCCACCATAGGCTTCCCGAATCCCTCTGTATGCCCCCTTACTGCTATGTCCTCCATTGGAACAATTGCTTGTATTCTTGGCCTCCTCATGCACATAAGGTCAAGGTGGGGAATGTTTTGTTCATGGCCATACAATGGGCATTCAGTGGTTTTGTCTGTAACAAATGAATGCAATGACAGTGGGTGGCCTGATTTCAAGAACTCAGAAAGCATAGCCATCTGGGGCCACCTGATGTGGGACAACGAGCCCTGCTCATTTACTTCCATGGCCTCTAAAGCATTCCTGCCTCAGACTCCAGAACAGTCTATCTGGACACAGAGATGGAGAAACTGGCAGGTTCTCTGGGCAACTCTGATGTTAACAGGACAGGTTCCAATTCTCTGTTCTAGTCACTCTGGCCTTGAACAAGCAAGTAGGTTGTAGCTCAGGCCTGGGGTGCCCTCTGTCTGGGACATGTCTCCACAGGCACCGGCATGGCCTGCTCCCTCACCTCTTTCACATTTGAGGTGGCTCAAATGCCTCTCGGTGAGACTTTCCAGCCCACACTATTTCAAATCTCAGCTCCCCTGCCCCTCACACTCCAGCACCCAATTCCTTTCTCTGCTTTTTCTCCTCCACAGCAGTTACCACCCTCTCGCGTACCAATTATTTTACTTATTTGTCTTGTTTATTGTCTGTCTCCTGGTAGACTGTGAGCTCCATGAGGGCAAGGTTTATGGGTTTCTCCCGTTTCGTTCAGTGCTGTACCCACAGTTAGCCCAGTGCCAGGTACACAGCAGGCACAAGTAACTCTTGGTTGAATGAATGTATAAAATCAAAGCCTATAGCTGAGAATGGATACATAGGGCAGAGTAATGCAAATTTTGAGATGAGATTCAGGAAGCATAAAGTCCAGAAGCTCTGAAGCTAGGCTTGGCAGGAGGCCTGATGACAAAAGACAGCTTGATGAAGACAGAGATGCCCAATCCTGGTTCTAGCCCTTTGCTTTATCAGTGAAAATGATCTTAAAACCGGAAGAAAAGAAAGATTATATAACAGTATATATTAGCTCTGAGATACTCATGAGCAGCCGTGGGCAAACTACGGCCCGCGGGCCGGATCCGGCCCATTTGAAATGAATAAAACTAAAAAAAAAAAAAAGACCGTACCCTTTTATGTAATGATGTTTACTTTGAATTTATATTAGTTCACACAAACACTCCATCCATGCTTTTGTTTCCGGCCCTCCGGTCCAGTTAAGAACCCATTGTGGCCCTCGAGTAAAAAAGTTTGCCCACCCCTGCTCATGAGGGAAGACAAGCTGCTTTCTTCAATTTTTCTCTATCACATCAAGCCTCATCCTACCCTCCTTCCAGGATTTAGCAGGAAATCCAATCTCCAAGATTTTGTGGAGGTCTCTTTCCTGCAGGGTTGTTCCAGAGTCCTTGGGGGTGGGGGCAGTGCTTAAAAGTGCCTGCATGCCAATCGGCAGTGCTCCTTGCCTTGACCCAAGTCATGCATGAGAGGGCATGAGACCCCAGACAGCATTCTCACCCTCTCTTCTAGACCTAGCCACGGACCCATGTCCAGTCCTGGTTAACAGGGAAGTTGGTTCAAGAACAGGAGGAAATAGGCAGTTGGCATTGAAGGCTTTCCATCAATTCAGATAGGCAGGTTTAAGCAAGGACCTCCCAGGGAGCCGGGGGAGGTGCACTGGAGGCATAAAGACAGTTCGAAATCTTTGAGAAATCGTAGAGAATGATGAGAGGCAAAGGGACTATGGACATACAAAGTAGGGGGCACATAACAAGGTGGATACCAAAAGTTACACACCAATGAATGTGACCTTGCGTCCCAACAAATGTGTAGGTTATGGCGAGTTATTAAGCTGATGTTTCATGTACACTAAGGAGAAGAATGAATGATTCTGTCTAGTTAACCTCACATCTCATTAATTTTTTTGACAGATTGAAATGCATGATAAGAGAGTATTTTCATTTTGGCAGGATGATTTAGGAGTCTCCTTGATGCTTATCTCTGTAGGCAAGCTGGGGAAATGTTGGCCAGATGAGTCATCCATACTATATACACTGTACACTAACTGTGCTGTGCTAGACACTGAAATCACAAAAATGAATAAAACATGGCCCTCACCTTGAAGAAACTCAGCCCAGTATGCAAAGAAGTAATTATGATACACTTTGATAAATGCTGTAATTGAGTCATTTACAAAGTACTGTGTGCGACAGTACAAGCGTGACTTTGTAGTTGGTTGAAGAACATTAATTATTCAACATCAAGTTGGAGGGAGGTCTCTATTACTGCACCACAAAGATTTATATCAAACCTATGTTGTTCAAGCTCCTTTTCAAAAACTAAGATGAAGCCCAGCCAGCATGGCTCAGTGGTTGAGCATCGACCTATGAACCAGGAGGTCATGGTTCAATTCCCAGTCAGGGCACATATCTGGGTTGTGGGCTCGATCCCCAGTGTGGGGTGTGCAGGAAGCAGCCAATCTATGATTCTCTCTCATCATTGATGTTTCTATCTCTCGCTCCCTCTGCCTTCCTCTCTGAAATCAATAAAAATATATTTAAAAAATTAAAATAATAAAAAATAAGTAAAAATAAAAACTAAGGTGAAGACATCAATGTCATGTTGATCAAATTTGCCTAAGACATCAACTTGTGGAGGACAGTTAATGCATTGGTTGTGGATCAGAATTCAGAGAAACCCTCCAAAACCTAGAAAAAGTATGTCAAAATGAAAAGATAAAATTGAATAAGGAAATATGTAAAGTCTCCACTTGTATTCTGATGTTATTTTAAGAGAAGTTCTGGGAAAAAAACCAAGATGGCGGCATAGGTTAATGCTGGAGTTTGCTGCCTCGAACAACCACTTCAAAAATACAACTAAAAGACGGAACGGACATCATCCAGAACCACAGGAAGGCTGGCTGAGTGGAAGTTCTACAACTAGGAGGAACTGAGAATCAGAGGAGGCGCAATGCTGAAGTAAAATACTAAGGTGCGGAGTGCGAGCAGTGCGGGCTGGTGGCTGAGGGCGCGGTTGTCTGTTTCAATCCGGAGGGAGCCTCAGACTCTGAGCTCCAGATCCGGGCGAATCTCTAGGGACCCAGACTCAAACGGGAGAAGCGGGACTGTCTGGCTTCGGTCCCTCCGAGGTTTGCAGCGGTTGCTGGGACAGAGAGGCAGAGCCCCTGGGGACGGACTGAGAGCAGCCATAACTGCTCCCTCCTCCGCCCTGTTGATCCTGTGGGACCCGCCCCGCCCAAGCCCTGCACAGAGCCATTTGCCGGATAGCCTCAGGCAAAGGCTAGATTAGCACCTCCCTAGAGGACAGAAGTTCTCCCACTGCAAACACAGCTGATTCTCACAGCCAGTTGGCCTGGAGGTCAAGTAGTAATTACCTACAACAACCAAGGCTTGACTACAACAAGACTGCTCACAGAGACCACAAGTGGGTGCACCAAGAGTGTCTACCTCAGGTAATTGGGACACTTAACACGGAAAGCCACTCTATTGACACAGCAAAGCATAAAAAAATGCCAAGACAAAGAAACAGGCCACAAAGAACAGAACCGGAGGAAAGCAGGCTACTGGATATAGAATTCAAAACCACACTTTTGAGGTCTCTCAAGAGGCTTCTAGAGTCTGTCGATAAACTTGATGAGATGTACAGGAAATCTAATGAGACCCTCGATGGTGTGATAAAGGACCAACTAGAAAGTAAGCAAACACTGACTGAAATAAAGAATATTATACAGACTCCCAACAGCAGACCAGAGGAGTGCAAGAATCAAGTCAAAGATTTGAAATGCGAGGAAGCAAAAAACACCCAACCGGAAAAGCAAAATGAAAAAAGAATCCGAAAGTGTGAAGATAGTGTAAGGAGCCTCTGGGACAGCTACAAGCGTACCAACATCAGAATAATAGGGGTGCCAGAAGAAGAGAGAGAGCAAGATATTGAAAACCTATTTGAAGAAATAATGGCAGAAAACTTCCCCTACTTGGTGAAAGAAATAGATTTACAAGTCCAGGAAGCGCAGAGAACCCCAAACAAAAGGAATCCAAAGAGGACCACACCAAGACACATCATAATTAAAATGCCAAGAGCAAAAGACAAAGAGAGAATCTTAAAAGCAGCAAGAGAAAGAAACTCAGTTACCTACAAGGGAATACCCATACGACTGTCAGCTGATTTCTCAACAGAAACTTTGCAGGCCAGAAGGGAGTGGCAAGAAATATTCAAAGTGATGAATACCAAGAACCTACAACCAAGAGTACTTTATCCAGCAAAGCTATCATTCAGAATTGAAGGTCAGATAAAGAGCTTCACAGATAAGGAAAAGCTAAAGGAGTTCATCACCACCAAACCAGTATTATATGAAATGCTGAAAGGTATCCTTTAAGAAGAGGAAGAAGAAGAAAAAGGTAAAGATACAAATTATGAACAACAAACATGCATCTATCAACAAGTGAATCTAAGAATCAAGTGAATAAATAATCTGATGAACAGAATGAACTGGTGATTATAATAGAATCAGGGACATAGAAAGGGAAAGGACTGACTATGCTTGGGGGGGAAAGGGGTGTGGGAGATGCAGGAAGAGACTGGACAAAAATCATGCACCTATGGATGAGGACAGTGGGTGGGGAGTGAGGGCGGAGGGTGGGGTGGGAACTGGGAGGAGGGGAGTTATGGGGGGGAAAAAGAGGAACAAATGTAATAATCTGAACAATAAAGATTTAATTATATAAAAAAAAGAGAAGTTCTGTGAAAAGGTTCAGAGGTTCAGATGCTTGCAAGGTCCATGAAAACCAGCCTTCATAAAGGACTGCTATACATCAAATGAGCAGTTTGGGGGCCACAATATTAGCAGTATGATATCCACAAAGGTGGTAGCTCCACCCTATTCTGTACTGATTAGGCTTCTTCTGGAATATTGTACTTTATTAGCTGAAGGTGCTTAACCAGGGTGGCAAAGAGTCCTTGAAAACTGAGAGGCAGCTGGAGATCCAAGGACCTGGGGCTACTCCATCCTGGCAGCTTAGTAAAAGCCCGAAATAAGACCCTACCTCTCCACCCCATTCCCCTCCACCCTGAATAAAGGGGCCCATTCTGGTGGCAGCCCTCACCCCATGAATTAGTGGGATCTAGACTTTCTATCTCTGTGCTAAGGGCCCCACTCTGCTCTGTGCTGAGGGCCCCACACTGTAAGCCAGAAGATCCTTTCCTTCCCCCTACAACAGGGTTGGGGAACCTTTTTCCTGCCAAGAGCCATTTGGATATTTATAACATCATTCTAGGGCCATACAAAATTATCAAATTAAAAATTAGCCTGCTACATTTGGTCAAAGATTTAATTAACTCACCCCTAATGCCTTGGCAGGGCCAGACCAAATTATTTCTTCCAGATCAAATGATTTCTCGGGCCTTATACAGCCCATGGGCTGGATGTTCCCTGTGGGGAAGCACGGGACTTGGTTGGAAAGTCTGTAAGGTGGAATCTCTGAAAGGTCAGGGGACTCTAGGGGGACCTTGCCAAAGATAGCAGACGCTGCCTTGACTTTTCTAAACAAGTCTGAGCCCCCAGGTGTTTTACTAGAATCTTTATGTTTAGACTTCACAACATCCTTGCTTAAAGGACACTACAGACACATGTGTCTTCTCAAGGATGCTTACCCTGCTGATAGTATCTAATAGTTAATTTTAATTTAAGCTGTTGCTACAATAAAAGTCTAAGGAGGCAGGTTCATGGGGCTGCTTGGTTGCTATAACCAAGCAGTCCCTTAGCCTTCTCTTTCACAGAAACATGTGTCAGAGTGATCCATTCATCCGTTGCTCAGGGTCTGCTGGTCAGTCCCGGCAGTTTCCCACCCCTGCCCAACAAAGAGGGATTATTGACTTCCTTTCCCTCAAGTCTCTTGGGTATTTGAAGTTTTCCCTGTACTAGTTTCCTTAACTTCAGCTGGCACCTGGTGCTGACTTCCTGCCCCCTCTCTTCCAGGCCCCCACTTCTGATGAGCAGGCTATTTGCCCTCCACCCATCACATGGCAATTGGAGTCTCCCTGACAAGCCAGTCTTGTGTTGGCACTGCTCTGCTTCTGCACACCCGTTCTTCCCATCCTGCCCTAATCTCTGCTTCCTTGGATCTTTTTTTCCACCTTAATAAAGTTTATTAAATATATATATATATATATATATATATATATATATGCTCTCCAATTCAGAATAATATGATAGAACCTCCCATAGTGTAACAAAATCTTTATGTAAATATTAATTTAGTCTCCTTTTCAACAAGTCTAATGAGTGGAATATTTATTCTATATAAATTTTATGTTTTTTTCATTTAAATCTTACTTAAAAAAAATCTGTGCCC
>NW_005874368.1:10375-16998 GCF_000147115.1 Myotis lucifugus | reverse complement strand
AGTCAAAGGGGGAGCTGGCTAGGGTGGGTAGGCAGCAGCTGTCTGCTCCCGAGAAACCCAACTTGAGTCCAGAGCCTCGACCACTTTGAAGCCAAAGTCTTCCTCCACCTTTATCTGCATGGGGGCCAGATCCGGAGTCAGCGGGACTCCCACCCGGCACCCTTCCCGTGGCACTTGCCGCCTCTTCCAACCGCTGGGCCCCTCACCAGGGCCCGGGCTGCTGGCTTCTGCAGGCGCTAGTGTCCTCCTGGGCGGGGACAGCCCCTCTTTTCCGGAGGCTTGTTCTCAGCGTTGTCTGTGCCCTGGCTGCCCTCGTCCTCCAGTAAGATGGTGAACTGGCTGGCCCAGTAGTCGTCATCGCTGTAGGAGTCCAGCACCCTCATGAGGAACCTCCGCTCCTACTGGAGTCTCCATGTTATCCTCTATATCTGATGGAGCCTGTTCAGGACCCGCTCGATCTCCCTGCAGCGCCGACCCAGCACCTGATACTTCCTGTGATTGAGTTCCCCTTGGCACCGCGGCCGCTGGCCTTGGGCTGCCTCCTCCTCTTCATCTCACTCCTGGAGGCTGGAGCTGCCCAGACCCCCAGACATGAACTCCACTTCGGTCTCAAGCTCGCTCTCCAGGATGTGACCACCGCGGAGGCAGCGCCAGCTCCAAGCAGGGAGGTGCTGAGAACTCCTCAAAGCCCACAGCTGCCATGGACCCCTCTCTCTGCTCCAGCTCCATTTCTCCCCTGGCTCCCGGCAGAACTTCCAACCTTGCAAGCCTCTTAAAGTGCAAAATGACTCCCCATCTGATTTCATGGCCAGGCACACAGGCCCCAGCTGCTAAGCCTCCTGGGAGTTGTAGTTCTCTATTTCCCGCTCGCTTTCCTCGCCCCATCCCCACCCGGAGTCCCCGCTGAAAGGCCCTGCTTGCTGGTCTAAGGCCACTGGCCAGGCATCTGAGTCACCTCCATCTTTATTCCTGTCCCCACACCGCGCAGTCTGACCACAGAGACTCTCCGCTTGGGAGGCCCATGGGTCTCCTTCTAGGGCCTGGCTGTGCCGCCCCCGAGACCGGATCGCGTGCCCGGGCGGTGACACAGCCCCGGCCCCTGGGTCTCCTTCTAGGGCCTGGCTGCAACACCCCCGGGACGGGATCGCGTGCCCCGGCCCCTGGGTCGCCCCAGGACCTCGTCCCCAGGCAGGGGTGCAGCCTGGCCTCTGGCCCCGCCTCTGGGTGTTCTCCGATCACTGGTGATCCATGATCTGAGAAGCCGGAGGGGCAGGGAAGAGGCGGACATCCCCTCTTCCCTGCCCCACCGGGCTTCTCCGACTACTGATCCAGGGCTGGCAAAGGTGGCCCAGTTCTCCAGCTCTTGGCTGCCACCTGGGTTCCAACACCAGCAGGCAGCTTCTTCCATCCTTCCCTTTTCGCCTCCCATCATTGTGCCTACGTATGCAAATCAACCGCCATCTTTGTTGTCGATTAACCGCCATCTTGGCTGGTGATTAATTTGCATATCTCGATGATTAGCCAATGGGAAGGGTAGCGGTCGTATGGCTAATTACCATGTTTCTCTTTTATTAGATTAGATTATTGCTTCAATTTCATCTGTAGTTATCGACCTATTCAGGTTTTCTGATTCTTCCTGATTCAGTTTTGGAAGATTGCATTTTTCTAAGAATATGTCCATTTTGACTAGGTTGTCCAGTTTGTTGGAGTAAAGTTGTTCATATTATTTTTTTTTTACAATCCTTTGTATTTCTGTGAAATCTGTTGTTATAATGTCTTTCATTTCTGATTTTGTTTATGTGGGTCCTCTCTCTTTGCTTCTTGGTGAGCCTGGATAGTGGTTCATCAATCTTGTTTATCTTTTTAAAGAACCAGCTCTTTGTTCTACTGATCTTCTGTACTTTTATTTTTGTCTCTATGCCATTTATTTTCATTCTGATCTTTATTATTTCCTTCCTTCTATTCACTCTGGGCATTTCTTGTTGCTCTCTTCCTAGTTCTTTCAGATGTTGGGTTAATAACTTATTACCAGTTTTTCTTGGTTGTTTGTTTGTTTGTTTGTTTGAGGTAGGCTTGTAGTGCTATGAACTTTCTTCTCAGGGCTGCTTTCATTGTGTGCCATAGGTTTGGACTGTTGTGTTTTCATTTTCATTTATTTTCAGAATGTTCTTTTTTTAATTTCTTCTTTTATCTGTTTGGTAACCCATTCATTGTTTAATATCACGCTATATAGTTTCCATGTGTTCAATTGTTCTTTATTGTTTTTTTTAATATATTTTATTGATTTTTTACAGAGAGGAAGGGAGAGAGATAGAGAGTCAGAAACATCGATGAGAGAGAAACATCGATTAGCTGCCTTCTGCACATCTCCCACTGGGGATGTGCCCGCATCCCAGGTACATGCCCTTGACCGGAATCGAACCCAGGACCTTTCAGTCTGCAGGCCGATGCTCTATCCACTGAGCCAAACCGGTTTCGGCTCTTTATTGTTTTTTATGGTAGTTGATATCTACTTTTATGCCATTGTGATCTGAGAAGATGCTTGATTTGATTTCAATCTTCTTGAATTTGTAGAGACTTAGCCTGTGTTTTAATATGTGGTTTATCTTTGAAAATGTCCCCTGTGCACTTGAGAAGAATATATATTCTTTAGTTTTGGAATGAAATGTTCTTAAGATGTCAATTAATCCCATCTGATCTAGTAAGTTGTTTAGGATAGTTGTTTCTTTGCTGATTTTTTGTCTAGAGGACTTATCAGTGGTGTCAATGGGGTATTAAAGTCCCCTACTATGATTGTATTGCTGTCGATTTCTCCCTTGATGTCTTCTAGAAGTTTTGTTTTTTTTTTTTCATGTATTTGGGTGCTCCTGTATTGGTTGCATATATGTTTACCAGAGTTACTAGTATATCCTCTTGTTGAATCACTTCCTTTAGTATTATGATGTGGTCCTCCTTATCTCAATATCCGTAGCCTCCAAAATACTAATTTCATCATGCAATGCTCATGTTAAAAAAGATTGAACACTCCCAAACTTCCAACAAGCCCCAGATGAGCTTCCCATTTGCAAGCGGAAGTGTAACCTTAGAAGCTGTAAAGAAGTAATTAAATAAGAAGGCTTACATTTTTTGTGTATTAGTTTTCTGGGGCTGCTGTGACAAAATACTGCAAATTGGTGGCTTAGAATGACAGAAATTTGTTATCTCACAGTTTTAGATCCTCAAAGTCTGAGATCTAGGTGTCAGCAAGGATAATTCCTTCTGGGGGCTGTGAGAAAGAATCTGCTTGACATATCAGCTAACTTCTGTCCATCTTTGGTGTAGATACATCACACAATCTCTACCTTTATCCTCACAGGACAGTGTCTCTCCATGCATGTCTAGCTCCAAATTTCCCTCTTTTTATAAGGACACCTGTTGTATTGGATTAGAACTCATCTTAATAACTTCATTTTAATTTGATTACCTGTAAAGATCATATTTCCAAATAAGGTGACATTCTAAGATATCAAGGGGTTAGCATTTCAACAGAAGAATTGGGGGGAGCACAATTCAGCCCATAGCACTTGCTGCTAGACATTGATTTTATAGATAGATGCCTGTGGGCATCATTATTTTGGCACAATGTCTGAGATACAGAAGTAGAATTTCACCATGTAGTTGAAACCCTCATATAGCAAAATGAGCTTGCAAAACACAACATAGGGAAAATAACAGCATGAAGCCACAATTCTTCATCCCCAGAGTTTTATTTTGTGGATGTGCTATCAGTATTCAAGTACTTGAAACTTGCCAAATGCATGTTAGGAACTCTGAGCAGTAGGTCACTTCACTTGTTTCACTTAGAACTGATCAGAAGCTGCTGCTGTCTGCCTGGTGTACAGCAAATGAAATCCCTATGCACAGTGTAGCGTGCAGTTTAACTCATGACAGCAGTCAACACCAACTACATCATATTTTTCATGTCACAGGCAATAAACAAAGCAAATAGCAGTGAAACTGGGAAGCACTACTTTTTAAGTTAATGACAGCAAAATTTCTTATCACTTCCCTGCCAAGAACAAAGCAACTGATACACAAAGAATTTAAACTATATCTATCCATGAGATGATAAGAATGGCTTAAGGTCAGATTCTTATCTAACACAGTGTTGTTCTTTTTTTCTGGCTCTGCTAAAACAGTTGAAAAAAAGACCTCATCATCTGTTATGCATTACATAAACTTCAAAACAGTTTTAAGTATCTTTATATTCAATTCATAACTTAATCATCCATTTATTTAAACATTCAACAAATACTTATTTAGCATATAACACATACCTTTCTTCTAAAAGTTCCATTAGGCATCTAATGATAAATAAAACAAAATCCCTGACAAAAAGTTTGGTCTTTTAAATTATTCTAAATTAAATTACTTTCCAGCTTCTAGGAACACACTCTTATCAACAGATTGAATTATTTTTCTATTGCTTCATATTTTTTTCATACTTCTTATAGTCTATATTTAATTATTTATTGTAAATATTAAAACATTTTTCTTAATTTATTACTTACATTTTGGTTTTTTTTAAAGCTGAGTGTTTTTATACAGGATGATTTAAATATTAATGTATTTGCAGAAGAAGTGTATTTTATAGAATAGTTCTATGTATGATTTCCCTAAACATTGAGGGGAAAAGCAAAATTTAGTGAACCAATATTTTATAAATTACCAATCTATGGTAATAAACATCTTGTCTGATTAAAATAGTATCTTAAGTGCAAGCAAGACCATTGAATTTCATTGTAACAGAATACAAGTTTATTGATATATTTTCATATTACACTTTGCAACATGCGGTGAAAATAATATAAAGAAAGCCACTTCAACATAGGATCCAGCTACCATCTCAGAGGAAATTTCTTATAAGTCTTACTTCTCAAACCTTTGAAATGTGAAAACTGGGCAAAATAATCTTTGGGGTGGGTGAGAGCAATATTATATTCCAAATGACTGTTTCCGAAGCTAACAGAAAAGTATACATATGACTACAGACTGAAAAATAAAGAAACTCTAGAATAAGCATCGCTATGTTAGCTTATTTGCACCTGCGGAAATTCCTTTTTCAACTTATTAACAACCTCAGAAATTCCTTGCTTCTATATATGTAATTATTCCCCTTTCTTATAAACGACCCTTGCCTTCATGTCCTAATAGAAACACTATTTGGGTTTCTGCCTGAATCAGTGCTTCCTACAGAGCTGTCCTGTTGGATCTTAAATAAACTCTCATGTTGGCCTTTTAATTTTAGGCTAACAATACTTTTAAGAAATTAGCACTTTTCCAATTTTGTGTAGGATCAAATATCCACAACTATCTGAAAAGACTTTTAAAGTACTCCTTCTTTTGCAACTACACATTTGTGTGAGGCCAGATTTTTTCTTCATATACTTCAAACAGAACAATATATTGCAAGAGACTGAATATAAACCATACATGAGAATTTCTCTGTTTTCTATTTAGCGAAACAGAAAAGAGAGTTGCAACAATATAAAGCAGTGCCATTAATAAATAGCTATTTTTCATAAAAATGTTATTTATATTAATATTTAATGGTCTAGCACTTATTTTAAATAAATAAGTGAAACTTCCCTTTTTATTTCTAATACAGTAATATTAATAGGTATAACCCATATAAAACAAGACCTCTTTGGCATCCACAATAAGTATAATGGAATCCAGGGACCGAAAAGCTTAAGAACTACTGTATGGATATATATTCATTAGCACAGTGTAATCAATAATGGCAATAAAAAGTTCCAGCTATTGCCTACCTGGGCTCCTCCAGGCCTGGCCCAGAGTGGGAGCGGTCCTTTAGAGACAGGTTAGTAAGAAATTAGGAAAATTCCCTGGTAAGTTGAATGAAGAAAATGAGACAAATGGCTAAACAAATGGCTGGAATAGCTGAGCAATTAATAGCCAGTTTATAAATCTCAAGACTATATCCTCCCTAACCAAAGATATATAAGAGCAGATGGTTTAAATCACCTTCATCAGGAAGATAGATACCAAACCAAACCAAACCAACAAACAAAACAACAGCTAAAGCCAGACTAATCCAAGATAGAGGTGAAACTAATCAGAGAATGACCCCAACTCCATTGTATGCTCATTTTAATAGATGAGCATGCCAAATGACACACCCTGAAAGCTAGTGAGTATCCTGTTGAGATCCTCCCTATAGAAATAGATAAAACCCTCAGGACAAAGAACACCAGCAGGGCTCTTCTTTGAGCAGACCCCTGCCCTTTCCTCAGTGTACTGTGCTTCTCCTATACTAAGCGCTAAGGGTCCTCACCAGACCTGCACACAGGGGAGCAATGGGCAGCAGCAGCTCATCCTAGTCTTACCCCTGATCCTGTCTCCAGGGGCCCTTCTTTTGCCTCACTAGTCCAAGTTCTAATAAATGTACTCTCACTTTCACCTGGACTCCTGTGTTGAACTTTTTCCTGCACAAGTCAAGAGCCTGGAGGTTGTCTGACACATGAAAGGTCCCTGTGGTGCTGGGGCAGGGCCAGACCTTGAGTGGAAGCTGTCCAGTCACACTCTCAGAGCAATGGGAACAGGGGGCATAAGTAGCAGTTCTC
>NW_005874368.1:8347-9823 GCF_000147115.1 Myotis lucifugus | reverse complement strand
GTAAAGAGCAGAAACTGAATTCTTGATTTGTAAGAGGAAAGAAATTAATTTCTGTCTCACTTATGATTAGGTATGTGTTTTTATACATTATAGTTTAATGATTGGTTGAACTGGAATTGCCTGGATTAGGGTATGCTGACTCAGCAAAGTGGAAAAACAAGAATTTCAGAGCATTAAGTACACCAAAATGAGCACCAACTTGTGAAGACTTTAATTCAAAAAAAGATACCACCTTTGTAGACACTTGTGATTTGACCAAGATATACTAGCTTGTTTTATTAGCAATTTCTGGCACTTCCCAATAAAAATAGTGGTAATAAATCATTAACATGGCTAAAGGAGTTTCTATAATCTGATCTCTTTGTGATTTTTCTTTATTTTTTTAAGCTCTGTTCTAGTCTTTAAATTCTATCCTGTAATGTTATATTGCTCAATAGATAGTCTACTTTGAAATTATAGCTTTCTAGAAAAATAATAAAAAATCTTTATTTTATTATAATTTTATTGTTCTATTTTTCTATTTTATTTTTTCTCTTTATTTTTTTCTATCACTTTCTATTCCCCCATACCCTCTTCTATCTCCAATTAGCCCCTTCCCCCAAAATCAGCCTGCTATCATTCAGTTATTAAAACTATCTGCCGAAACCGGTTTGGCTCAGTGGATAGAGCATCGGCCTGCAGACTGAAAGGTCCCAGGTTCGATTCCGGTCAAGGGCATGTACCAGGGTTGTGGGCACATCCCCAGTGGGAGATGTGCAGGAGGCAGCTGATTGATGTTTCTAACTCTCTATCTCTCTCCCTTCCTCTCTGTGAAAAATCAATAAAATATATTAAAAAAAAACTATCTACTTTGCTTTTTAACAAGGATTGGCAGAGTGATGCTACAGTTCTGCCTCTAATCCTAATGTTATGTTTAGACTGTATTCTGTTTCTTTGTCACAGTATTCTATACTCTTTTGCTGTAGAAAGTGTATACTATACTCCATTGAAAAGAATGGACTATGTTTTGAGTTGTTTTAATTCAAAATGGGTGACCAATTAAATAAAAATATGGCCATTAGGGTATCTCTTCCAATATCATTAACTCCCCTTATTCAAAGGGTTTTCACTTTTAATAATTATATGTTTAATATGTATCTTCAAAGAATATTGTATCTATTATCTCCCACCTCTGGGATCTGGAGATTCATTGGTTGTCTGCATTCACTCTTTCATTCAACTTCCAATGAATCCAAGTGTTGTGATAGATTCTGAGAATATGAAGATAAATAAGCTTTATGTTTGTTCACTAATAATCTTAAATTCTAACAGGAGAGAGTGACTATCTATAAATAAATAAAATAATGTGATATAACATAATATGTTTACTTTATATAAAGAGCTTATGAAAGAATTGAGAAGAAATAATTCATTATGCCTGGAAAGTCATAGGGAATTCTTCATAGAGAAGGAGCATAAATTAGTCTGTTTTTGAAA